>NW_007029094.1:86423-114756 GCF_000164805.1 Carlito syrichta | reverse complement strand
GGGAAAACACTTCTTATCTACAGGGTGCCTGAATGAAACGTCATTGTACACCTACCCTTATCTGTACCCCACAAAACCATAATAAAAACTACTGATTAATGGAAAAAAAAATTCTTTCTGCTCTTCTTTTCCATTCACTTTGTGCTAAGTGAGTGTGTGTGTGTATGTGTGTGTGTGTGTGTGTGTGTGTGTGTGTGTGTGTGTGTGTGTTCAGTTTCCTTGGTTTGTTGTTTGTTTTGTTTCACTTTGTTGTTATTCCAATTTGTTTTGGTCTGTGTGTGTGCATGTCTGTGTGTTTGTGTGTTTAGTTGTTTTTGGCATTGGTTTTTGCTTAGCATTGTCATACAAAGTGGTGGTGGGGAGTGGGTCCCAGGAAACACATACCACAATAAGTGAACATTGTAATTTGCAAGTAGTTACTGAATCCTAGCCCACCATCCCCTATTTTATTCAATTTTCAAAAACTACAAGAGGCAGAAAAGCTTCCCATCCACCATACTATTTCAAAATAGAACAAATCCAGAGCCTGGATCAGAGAAGAATAGAGGGCTGAGCAAACATCAGAAGAGAAAGTCTCTCCCACTGACACTGAATAAGAGAACTAAAGAGAAAAACAAGAGATCTGTCACAAATGAGGAAAAACCAAAGGAAGGCCACAGGCAGTTTCAAGTGTACCAAAAAGAAAATTCCTGAAAAATCAGGCCTTGGTGCCCAAACAATGGAAGTCACCAATGACTGGCCCCAGATTATGACAGGGATTAGGGAATGGATGGAAAGAGTGAATAACACTCAACAAAGACAAGCTGAAACTCTGAAAGAAATTGTAGCAGAGATTTTCAAAATAAAAAGTTTCATACAAGAAATAAATAAGAAGATGACAAACATGGAAAGCAGAATTAATCTAGCCAAAGAAAAAAATCTCAGAACTGAAGATCAGATCATGGAATTAACCCACCTGTAAAAAACATAGAAGGAAGACTCAGAAAGAAAGAACAACACCTACAAGAGATGTGTGATTATATCAAGAGGTCAAACCTATGCCTAATTGGTATCCCAGAAGAAGAAAAGGAAATGGAGAACAACTTGGAGCAAGTATTCTGGGAGGTAATCCAAGAAAACTTGCCCCGTCACACCAGAGATGTGACCAGCCAAGCACAAGAGATACAGAGAACCCCTAACACATCAAATGAGAAGACCAACCCCTAGACACACAGTAATTTGCCTACACAAAGTAGGCACACACAAAAAATCCTAAAGACAGCAAGAGAGAAAGGTCAGACTCCCTACCAGGGAAAACAAATCAGAATAGCAGCAGACCTATCAACAGAAACACTACAAGCAGGAAGGGACTGGAGTCCTATATTCGTAGTCTTCAAAGATAAACAATTTCAAACAAGAATTTCCTATCCAGCCAAAATCAGCTTCATCAGTGATGGGGAATTAAAATCCTTTCCAGACATCCGATCCCTAAGAGATTATGCAGCTTCCAGACCAGCTCTACAGGAGACACTTAAAAAGGTATAAAGCACAGAAGAAAGAAAGAAAAAAAAAAAAACAAAAAAAAGAATGACCACACACTTCCCAAGAGAGCAGGAATGCAGAATCAACAGAGAATACAGGCCAACAAGAAACTGGAAAGCATACACATGCATCAACCTCAAACCAAAAGAAATGCAAATGAAGAAAAACTTTATAAGAACCTCATGGTAGGGATAAACAATCACATTTCAATAATCAGCCTGAATGCGAATGGACTAATGCCCCACTGAAAAGACACAGAATGGCAAACTGAATAAGAAACCATGACCCAAGTATTTGCTGCATCCAGGAAGCTCATATCAACACAAGGGACGCATGCAGACTCAAAGTTAAAGGATTGTAAAAGAGTTTGCAAGCAAATAGATCACAAAAGAAGGCAGGAGTTTTGATCTTAATATCAGACAAAACAATCTTTATGCTGTCAAAAAATTTAAAAAGATACAAAAGGGCAATTGCATAATGATAAAATGTTCAATCCATCAACAAGAAATATCCATCCTAAACATATATGCACCCAACACAGGAGCACCAGCATTTATAAAGCAACTACTTAGTAAACTAAAAAAAGATATTAACTCTAACACTATTATAGCAGGGGACTTGAATACCTCATTAACAGCCCTAGATAGATCATCGAGGCAAAAATTAAACAAGAAGATCCAGAACCTAAACTTGACACTCAACCAAATGAACTTAATAGATACCTATAGATTAGTCCACCCAACAACCACAGAATATACATTCTACTCATCACTACATGGAACATACTCCAAGATTGATCGCATCCTTGGCCATAAATCAAGGATAAACAGATTCCATAATGTTGAAATCTTGCCATGCACATAGTCAGACCACAGTGGAATAAAAATAAATATCAACACCAACAAAACTTACCAAAAGCCCACAAAGATATGAACACTAAACAGGATGATGCTGAACAACTACTGGGTCAACAATGAAATCAAAGCAGAAATGGAAAGATTCCTGGAAACCAATGAAAATGAAGAAACATCTTATCAAAACTTCTGGGATGTCATGAAAACAGTTCTCAGAGGGGAATTTATATCTCTATGAGCACACATCAAGAAAATGGAAAGATCACAAATTGACAGTCTAACATCACCTAAGATCACCAAAACACAATTTTAGAAAAAGAATCCAAATCACCAAAATAAGAGCCCAAATATGGGACATAGAAGACAAAAATATCGTAGAAAACATCAACAAAAACAAAAAGCTGGTTCTTTGAAAGAATTAACAAGATTGATGGATCCCAGCAAGAATGACCAGGAAAAGAGAGAAAAAGTCCAAATAAACACAATCAGAAAGATCAAATCACAACTGACCCTGAAGAAATACAAAAGTTTATCAGAAATTACAATGTACACCTATATGGGTACAAACTTGGTAACCTAAATGAAACGGAGGACTTTCTGACATCATACAACCTCTACAGGTTGAAACAAGAAGACATTGAAAAACTAAATAGACAAATAACAACCCAGGAAATTGACTCTGTCATACAAAATCTACCTGCCAAAAAAAGTCCTGGACTAGATGACTTTCCAGCAGATTTCTACAAAACATACAAGGAAGAGCTGATCCAATCCTATTGAAAGTATTCCAGGCAATTGAGAAAGATGGAAATCTCCCCAAATCATTTTATTGAAGCTAACATCACATTGATACTCAAACTGGGTAAAGATTCAACAAAAAAGAGAACTATAGGCCAATATTCCTTATGAACATAGATACAAAAATCCTCAACAAGATTCTAGCAAATTGGATCAAAACACATCTCAAAAATCATCCACCATGACCGGTAGTTTTCATCACCAGGATTCAGGACTGGTTCAACATTCAAAAGACCACAAATGTAATTAAATACATCAATAGATGTAAAAACAAGAAGCACATGATTATACCATTAGATGCAGAAAAAGCTTTTGATAAAATCAAGCATCCCTTCTTGATAAAAACCCTCAAACACCTAGGTATAGAAGGGACACACCTCAAAATAGTAAGTGCCATGTATGAAAAACTCACAGCTAAGATATTGGTAAATAAACAGAAATGGAAACATTTCTCCTGAAAACTGGAACAAGACAAGGCTGTCCACTCTCCCCACTATTGTTTAATACTCTGTTGAAAGTCCTAGCTCAGGCAATTAGATAAGAGAAGAAAATCAGGGGCATCCAAATAGGAAAAGAAGTCAAGTTATCCCTCTTTGCTGATGATATGAACCTATACCTTGAAAATCCAAGAGAATCTGTCAAAAACTTGCTTGCACTGATAAAGGACTTTGGCAAAGCCTCAGGGTACAAAATAAATGTACAAAAGACAGTTGCATTCCTATACACCAACAACAAGCAGGCAGAGGCCCATTATTAAAATCACTGTCCCATTCACAATAGTCACAAAACAATGAAATACCTCAGCATCTTCCTAATCAGAGACATGAACAACATTTACAATGAAAACTACAAAACACTGCTCAAAGAAATCCAAGAAGACATAAACAAATGGAAAAAAATATTCCATGCTCATGGAAAGGAAGAATCAACATTGTTAAAATGTCTATTCTAACAAAGGAAATCTACAGATTCAATTCATGAAATTACCAACATCATTCTCAGACCTGGAAATGACAATACAGGAATTCATATGGAATCATAAACAATCACGCATAGCCAAAACAATCCTTAGCAAAAGAAACAAAGCAGGAGGTATCACACTTCCAGACTTAAAACTTTACTATGAGGCTACAGTAATCAAAACGGCCTAGTATTGGTACAAGAACAGGCACACAGACGAATGGAGCAGGATAGAGATTTCAGAAGCAAAGTCCCAATTTCTTAAGCAATTCATCTTTGACAAGCCTCCACCAACAACCACTGGGGAGAGAAGAACCTATTCAGTAAATGCTGCTAGGAAAACTGACTGATCATATGCAGAAGATTGGAACAGGACCTCTACCTATCACCCTGCACAAAAATTAACTCTAAATGATCAAAGACCTAAACGTAAAACCTCAAAGTATAAGAATCTTAGAAAACACAGGAGACACCCTTATGGAAATTGGAATTGACAACCCATTCCTGATCAGAATCCTAAATGCTCATACCTTAAGAAATAAGATTGACAAGTGGGATCTCATCAAACTAACAAGCTTCTGCAAAGCACAAAAAACCCATCAAGAGAGCAGGGTGACAGCCCACAGAATGGGAAAAAATATTCACCAACTGTATATCTGACAAAGGCCTAACCTCTAGTATCTACAAGGAACTCAAATGCACTGAAAGGAAAAAAACAAACAGCCCCATTTAAAGTGGGAAAAGGACATGAATAGAAAATTCTCAAAAGAAGATATATGGGCAGCCAATAGACACATGAACTGATTGCTCAGCCTGACTCATCATCAGAGAAATGCCAATCAAAACCACATTGAGAAATGCAAATCAAAACCACATTGAGATACTACCTAGTACCAGTAAGAATGACCATCATTAATAAAATAACCAACAACAGATCCTGGTGAGGATGCAGAGAAAAATGAACACTTCTACACTGCTGGTGGTAATGCAAACTAGTGCAACTTCTTTGGAAGACAGTGTGGCATTTTCTGAAAGAACTAGAAATTGACCTTCCATATGACCCAGCAATTTCCCTGTAGGGAATATACCCAGAGAAATGCAAATCATTCTACAAAAAAGATATCTGCACATGTGTTTTTGTTGCAACTCTATTCACAATAGGAAAAACATGGAACCAACCACACTGCCCATCAAAGCTGGGCTGGATTAAATAAATGTGGTACATATACACAATGGAATATGATGCAGCCATAAAGAAGGACAAATGTACGGACTTTGCAGCAACTTGGATAGATTTAGAGCCTATCATACTCAGTGATCTATCACAGAAACATATAACAGAGTATCATGTATTCTCACTTATAAGCAGACCTTGAACAATTATGATACTATAAGAAATAAATTGGTAGTAGTGGGAAACTGTCAGGGGAAGGGGTGGGATTGGCAGTTGAGGGAAACTGTTAGGAAAGGGAGGGGCACACTTCATCAACAAGGGTGCATGCATAATCAACATTTGTATACCTAACCCTGAATTGTACCGCATAACTTTATGATAAAAAAATATCTTTAGTCACATACAAAGGCCCATTTTCTAAATATGATAACATTTACTGGTTCCAGGGATTAAGACCTCTTCTCTTTGGGTGAGCACTATTTAGCCTACTGCAAACATAATTACTTGTTAAATTGTTGGCTCTAGCTATTTAATGAATGGGACTATCAACTATTTTTTTTTTTGGATTACAGGGAGATGAGAAGGGCTTAATGACTCTAGAAAGTTTGGGAATTTTGGTACTGCTAGAAGGATATTTCAATAATCCAGGCAGGAAATGATGAGGGCTGGAACTAATGTGAAAATGGGGGAATGGGGTTAGAAGTAGACAAGTTCTAGATGCAATTTGAAGGTAGGGCAAATAGAATTTGCTGATGTTTTGGACATGCAGTTGGGAGAAAGAGACAAGAGTCAAATGACTTCAAAGTTTTCTGGCCTGAGCTACTGGGAAAATGTTATTGCCATGAACTAAGATGAAGAAAACTGCAGGGACCAGTTTTTTTATGTGTTAGAGGGGAAGGAGGTCAGATTGGAGATTGTGTTGTTCACATTTACAAAGAGAAGAAAAAGAGGGAAGGATAATGCAGGGGGCCAGCCCCTGCAAAGAGATTTAGAGGATCCCTTGGGAGGTGTGGCAGTGTCGGTGATTCTGTAGGGATAGATATTAAAAGAAAGAAACTGGGGGAGAAAGAAAGAGACTGGACTCTGTCTAGTGCAGAAGCCATTTAATGGGATGAACCATAAGCCTTTTATCACAAATTTTCACAGGTTAAATCAAAAGACTTTCATGTGAACACAAAGCCAGGTGGATGAGGGGTGTCCCCCACCCACCAGGTGTTTCCTCAGGCATGAGGAAGGACAATCACAAGACATTACATGAACACAAAGCCAGGTGGATGAGGGGCATCCCCCACCCACTGGGCATTTCCTCAAGCATGAGGAAGGGCAATCCCAATCAACCGACAAGACATTTACATAAACACAAAGCCAGGTGGGTGAGGGGCATCCCCCATCTAGTTGTTTCAACCATGAGGAGGGGCAATCCCAAAATTATCTCACTGTTCCTCATGCTTGGTTAATATTCCTCAAAAGCAATACAACAATTTCTAACATTGTAATATTCCAACGATCAATAACTTTAAAAACTTATGCATACACAACACCTAATGACTAACTTAAATCTTAATTCCTTTCTATTTTACACTAATTCTACCTACACTATAGAAACTCTTAATTATAGCCCAACCCAGATCCTAAAGAATGTGGCCCAATCAAAAGATCACACTGGGCCGTTTCTAGGAACAATTGATTACAATCTCTTAACAAAATGGCTGTTCTAAAATCCTATATATCTATCTTAATTTCTATAAAAGTTTCTAATTCCTAATCTTAATATGTAAAACTGATCATCAGCAATAAAACTTCTAAAAATAAAACCCAAATATAAACTGTAAATTGTAATAAGGCCAAAACCACAATAGTAGAAAATGGGAACAATTAAATTTATAAAGTTATCTGTATTCTTATTAAACCTCAAAATATCATGATTGATCATGCTTGAACTAACATAATTCCCTGACATTAGCATGACCTATTCTACAACACTTTCTATGAATAAAATAAATTCAATTTCTATAATAAGTAGAAAAACTCTACACTAACTGTAGCTAAAACTGGTCTAAAAGAATGTAGCCCAGTCCAAAGTATGCACTGGGCCCTCAGGAATGTGGCCCAGCCCAAGGTTTGTGCTGGACCATTTCTGGTAACTACAGGTAATCATCTATACCATCTAAAGCTGAAAACAGCTCTCCATAAGTATATACTATTCTACAAATGTACTTTTAAATCTTATAAAGAAGCTTGTACCATATTAAAGGCTCCCAAATGTAACTTGAGTTTAAATTATATCTAATACCTAAGCCAAAACCGCAGTTCATGGAAAACAGGAATAATGAGTTTCTAGAGTGAGCCATTCCTGTCACAGTCACAGAGCCTTCAGCTTAGGTAGACAGAGATCCTTTTGGCTAAAATGAAAAAGGGAGGAGGGAATGGGGTCAACAGCTCCCGAATGCATCCCAGTGGTCTCGGGGTCTACAGCCCACCTTGATCCCTAACATTCAGGTGGGCCTCCATGGCCAGCTCCCAACAGGAGAAGATACACCTTCCTGACAAGGGCCTGCCTCTGAATTTTTCATCTGCCCAGCAGGGTTCCTCCACTTCTGATACTGGCCAAATGCCTCTCAACCCACAAACCCTCTAGGCTGTTTTAACTCTCACTCAAGACATGGATGTAACAAGAACAGGCATGAAGTCCCATGGTAGACAGAGGGATTCTGAAAGCCTTGTGTGACTCAGAGTCTTAACTAGTTTGGGGCAAATGGAGCTCTGCTTCAGGAAACTGAAAGCTGCAGGGCCTCTCCATTTAAGATAAATACTTCAAAGATTGAGGTGAGCTTGAAAAAGATGGAGGCAGCTGTATAGTTTCTGAATCTTCTGAAATCCTCTCATGGAAATAGCTCAAACAAAACCAAAACCTACAAAGAATTCATCTCCAAACTAGAGGCAAATTTCTTCCTCCGAACCCCAACACAGAGGGTGGGGCAAACCAATAGGGTCCAGACCTGCCAGGTATGACCATCAGTACAAGAGGGAGTGGCTGACAGGAGGCCTTTAAAGTGCCAGCCAGTGTTCACTGGAAAGTAAAGTGAGCCAGTTTGAGAACAGTGGCTGAAATGGTGAGGGGTGTGCCCAGTCCCAAAGTGAGTAATTACAGGGGCCAGTAGTAGAATCTGAAAGGCTGAAGCAGCCTAGCACCTCTATACTCTTGAACCTGAGCAGCCAGAGTTCCTTTCTGGGATGGAGCTTATCACAGAGGAGAAACTGCCAGGAGGAAAAACAAACACAAAGAATAAATGTCAGGGAAGAGGACAGAGTCAGGAAATCTTGAAAGAAAGTCACTGTGTTTTTGATACTTTATAAACAGGCCAGGCTAGGCAGCTAGTGCCAGTAATCCCAGCACTTTGGTAGGTTAAGGGGAGAGGATCACTTGAACCCAGGAGTTTGAGACCACCCCAGAAAACATAGTGAGAACTCATAACAATAACAACAACAAAATTGCCTGTTGTGGTGATGTGTACCTGTAGTCCCAGGTACTAGGGAGGCTGAGGCAGGAGGCTTGATTAAGTGCATGAGTTTGAGGCTTTGGATAGCCATTATCATGCCATTGCTTTCCAGCCTTGGCAACTGAGTGAAACCCAAACTCAAAAAAATAAATAAATAAATAAATAAGAAATAAACTTATAAAGAACAGAAAAGCGAATTAACATAATGGATAATGTCTTAAAAACAAGTAAAAAAATTAAAATTCAAAAGAAGATTAAAAGTATTCTAGAGAATTAGTAATTATAAATTCAAAATTCCAGGTTAATTATGAATCAAGTAATGCAAATACATATGGGAATTTAGTATGCTATATGAAAGATATCTCAAATCAGCGGGACAGATTATTCAATTACTCATGATATAATCAACTTGGGGTATAATAAATAATTTCCCCAGACAGATTTTCAAAGTGGCAAAAGTAGGTTTTTCTAAGGGAAAGCAATGGTGGATATCTTTGAACCATTGGGAAAAGGGTGAAGTTCCCCTTTTGTATCTTTCTAATGTTCTCTTGTGAATGTATTACCTCTGAGGGTTAAATGTCTGAGTTCAAATCCCAGTTCTTCTACTTTCTAGCTCTAAATCTTGGGCAAATTCTTAATATACTCTACTTCTTATCTAAAATGGGATGAATTTAGCCAGGTGATGACTGGCACAGAATAAAATCTCAACAAATGTAACTTAGTAGGGGAAACAACCTAAATATCAAGCAACTGATGGACATCCACCTCCCCTTTCCCTTAGAAACACCTACTTTTGACACTTTGAAAATTCATCTGGGGAAATCATTTATTTATTATTATTATTTTATTGTTTTTATTATTATTATTTATTTATTCCCCAACTTGATTGTATCATGAGTTATTGAATAATCTGTCCCACTGATGTGAGATTTTTTTTATAGCATACTAAATTACCATGATGAATGGATAAGCAAATGTAGTATAGTAGTACAATAAATGCTATACAGTAATGAAAAGGAATGAAATACTGACACTCACTGGAGCATAGATACACCTTTAAGCTGTTATGCTCAGTGAAAAAACCAGATACCAAAGGTCACATTTTATTCAATTTATTTGAATTGACAGAAAAGGCAAATCCACAGGAAATGGTGGGTTCTTGGGGCCAGAGGGAGGACGGAATAGGGAATGACTGACTACTGATAGGTACAGGGTTTTCTTTTGGGAATGACAAAAATGTCATCAATCAGATAGTTGTACCAACTCATGAATGTACCAGATGCCACTGAATGGTATAATTTTGTTATGTAAATTATATCTCAAACAAGAATTTTAAAAAGTAATTATTGATTTTCCGTGTTGGTGATGCACTACTTCATCATCTTTTTCACCCCCTTGATTCCTTTCCTACCCTCCTACCACAGTATCCATCCCTCTCTACCTCACAAAATTCCTCAAGTCCACCCAAGTAGCACCTCAGGGTCCTTGGGGTCTGGCATCCGTGGCATTGGGGGTGACACAATGTGCACATGAGCTCATCACTCTCATCCTGTGGAAAGGTACACTCTAAACTGAGTTTTCTCATGCACTTCAGTTGATGGCAAAAAGGTTACACAAGCTGGGTTCATGGAGGGGGCCATGGTGGGGACTCCTCAACTTAATATTTAGGCCCTTTCCAAAGTTTGATCTTATGTGCCAGTAACCTCCAAATGCTGTGCTCTGAAAGCCAGGTTGGCCGCTGCAGGCACTTAAAAACACAAAGGACTTTGGGGATCTTCTAAAGCTTCACTTTGGGGCCTTGCCCCTTTGCATGTGACCATTGCTGAACCTCACCAGTAAAGTGTCACAGAGATACTGGCTTTGTGTGTTGTAAATATCACCTTAAATAGTACTTCTTGCTGGCCTTGACATCATGGTTGAGTAAATGATGATTTACATTTCAGCCACTGTTCTGAGTGGGCCTCATACTGTGACAGTTTAACTGTTGAGGCCCCAGGTTATCAGCTGCCCTAGGATTACTGAGGGCCCTTACTATACCCCTGGGAAGTTCCCCTATGTTTGGTATTCACCTTTCCTGGCTATAATAATACATGGTTAAGGTAGCCCAAACATATTGAAGATGTGTCATAAATCTTAATGTGTGCCTGGTAAGCCATGATATGAGGCCACCCTCCATGAGATTTTTTACATTTCAACCCAGACTCAGTTTCTGCCATCTCCAACTTTGTCCAAATGTTTTCCTTTCAGTGCTAACCTCAGACTCTGGGTCAAACTTCTGCCATTATCCCCAATCCTGATTCTTTTCATAAGCCCATTAAAATCTGTCTCCTTTTTGGCCATTCTAGCCTTGGACCAGGTTATTTATTTATTTTTTTCCCTCAATTCTTATCCCATTTTCTCTATTTTCCAATTCAACTTTTAATTCTTTCTTTCTCTTTCTTTCTTCCTTCCTTCCTTCTTTCTTTCTTTCTTTTTCTTTCTTTCTTTCTCTATTTATTTTTTTTTTTTGAGTTGAGTGTCACTGTGTTGCCCAGGTTAGAATGCAGTGGCACACTCACAGTCACCACAGCTTCAACATGCTGGGCACAGGCAATACTTCTGCCTCAGCGTTCCAAGTAGTTGGAACTACTGGTGCATGCTACTATGCCTCTCTAATTTTTTTTATTTATGTAGAAATGAAGTCTTGTCAAGTTTCCCAGGCTAGTCTTGAACCCCTGAACTCAAGCAACCCTTTCACCTCTGCCTCCAAAAGTACTGGGATTATAGGTACAAGCCACCACCTTTGATCCCCACATTTACCAAAGAAAAACCACAGATAACAGAATATCAAAACTCAAAAAAACTTTATCAGTCATATATTGAACAGTTCTAATACATTCTATTTTAGTTTCATTAAGTTTTAAAATATACTTAAATTGAGAAATTATATCTATGTATATGTGGAAAACTAGGTGGTACCAAAAATGATACCAACAATCTTAGCAACATTTATATTCTGTAGCCAGTTTTGACAAATTTCCATACATTTTTCCTTCTGAACAAAAACTGTGCTTTCCCCCAAGAGGTGTATTTGGTGGCATTTTTACTTTCTTATTGAGCCTGCCTCTTCATGGCCTCACGTACTGGCCTCTGCTCTTCTGTGATGGGTGTTGACATTACTGGTTCAGGAACAGTAGGTTTCCTCCGTGGCTTTGGTTGGCAGCTGCTCTTCAAGCAGATAATGGTTTTGAGGCCTGGGTAGTGGCTGGAACTTGGTCTCAGCAGTGAAAACAGGCTTATTGTAGAGAGAGGTGTGAGGTGGTGTTTTGTAGGGCCCGGGCCCAAGTGTAGCAGATGGAGGGATGGTAGGTTGAACTGAAGTTGTCGAGCTGAGTTGGGTTGTATTGGTTGAAACTGACTGAGTTGGTCTGGCAGGACCCATCGAAGATGTGTCAGTAGGAGCTGGTTGGGATGAACTGTCTGCAGTAGGTTGAGATGAATTAGTAGTAACAGGCTTGGCAGAGTAAGGCACAGCAGGTCTATGTGTGGCCAGAGACTGTGGTCGTCGAGGAGTAGGTCAAGCTAGAGGTTTGTCCAGTGGTCAAGCTAGAGGTTTGTCCAGTGTTGGAAAGGGCAGAGGTACCAATTTGACCTTCCCAGGTGGTGGAAGCTTGTCTTGCAATGGAGATGGCCACTGATTTTCAGCATTGCTGTTTAGTTTTGGGACTTTGACTTGCATTTGCTCAGTGCCTTTACCCTCCTGTGGGGTATCCAGTTGTGGCTTGAGAGTTAGGGATGGCTTGGGGTCTTTGCCATTGCTTGAGTTTCCCCAGGTCCAGGAGGAAGGGACTCCAGTTTGCTTCTTAATCTTCTTTCCCAGTGGATGAAAAACCTGCACAGACTCCAGCATATGCATGCCTTGGCCAGTTTGAGGATTTTTAAAGTCCTCTGGGCTAAATACAGGTAGATTATTTTTCTGATTTATCTTGGGAGTGTTTGGCTCTTTTGCCTTGATGGTGTTCCCTGACTGCTTACTCTCTTCGGATTCCTTGGTGTTAATTTCTCCGGTTCTTTTGGTCTTTTTGTGTCCATGGTCCTTCATATTCCCAATCCTGCTGGATGCAGCTTTCTGAGGTGTGCTGTCAGAATGCTTGGCCACATCCTCAGGAAGCCTGTCACCAGCTGTAACAGTATAAATAACTACTACTTCCTCTAACTGGCTTCGGGGTTCTTTGGCTGGATTTTTGCCTCTGGAGCTCCTTTGCTAGGTTTGAAAGTTTTGTGTTTGTTCTTCCTGACTTCATTAGAGGGACCCTTTATGGCACTTGAGTTTTCCTGCACTTGATTCACTTTTGTAGCTCTGATATCTTTGGCTTTGATTCCTGTGGGGACTTTGGGTAGGTCAAGATCTTTTAAGGAATCGAAGAATGATGGAAGGCGAATATCTTCTGATAGTGTGCTGGTGTCTGCAAAACTGCCACTAGACTCAATTCCACATTCAAATGTCCCTTGATCTCAAGACTTAGGCTGTTTTCATGTAGATTGGAACTTTCAGAAAAAGGTTGTTCCTCAGGGTCAAGAGGATCAATGCTGGGCAGAAGATGGTGAATATCAGGAATTTCTAAAGGGAGTAGTGGAGGGTCTTCATTTTCTATTGGTGTCTGGTAGGCACCCAGAGGCTTGGAAAGCTTGGTTTTGATCTCACTCAAATTCTTATTATGTGAATGTTCCTGGCTTTTGGGCAAGTCAAGATCTTTAAAGGAATCGAAGAGCGACAGAAAATGAATATCCTCTGCCAGTGTGCTGATGTCTGGAAAGCTGCTGCTAGACTCATTTCCACATTCAAATGTCCTTTGAGCCTCAAGTCTTAGACTGTTTACTCCTGTATTGGAATCTATCCTAGTAGATTCCTGGATAGGAGTTTTCACTAAATTGTCCCCAAGCTCAGGTGATGAACTAATTTCAATTATTTCTATATCTTTGCTACTACAGGACTTGGGGAATTTTGTATTTAGTAATAGACCAATTGTCTGACTTGAAGGTTGCAAATCAAGGGAAGACTCAATCTCCTGGGATGTTTCCATTACTAGAAAGGGATGAAGAAACAAGTCATTCCCTGGTAAGTGAGATACTCTCTCTACACACACATGCAGCAATCAGGGACTTTCCAATGTTGGTCGAGCATTTGTGACTAACTCTTTTTAAGGACCACGTCAAGACCCTGTATTAGGAGATAGGCAGTGGCTGTTCTAGTTTTAACTAGTTATTTATTGGTGTTTGCTAATTTTCTTTGTATTTCACAATGTTGTTATAAGTCAAACTGAAAGTGAAAATAATATTGAAAGATGAACTGCTTTGTAAAGCCTAGTATTTTCATACAGTGTTTTTTCAGTTCTTTCCACTCTCCTGAGAGAATAAGAAGACTTTAGATCATGAACTAGGACAGAGAGTTGAGTTCTTTCTCATGAAATCATTATGTGAGGACAGATTTTAATCTTGCTTGCTTTGGAATGTATTTATAAACACATGGTCTTAAATCCTGATGTCAATTAAGAAACATTAAAGTGTCACTATCACAAGAAGAATACTGAAGTGCTTTCCAAAGACACTAAAGCAATACATTAGGGAAGGATGTTAATGAGTGTGGTGGTACAGGGGAACTGATTAGCTAGGGCAGCAAAAAGCTTGGTATTCTCTGGTGCACTTTTGTGGTTCTCTGTAGCATAGGTGGCCATTATAATGTCCCCCTTCCCACTTATTTAGGTATTCTCATATTGAGTCTAAAAATAGAGGAAGCAGAGCATGAGTAATGGTTGAAGTCTGGAACTAAATTTTACCTATCTGTGGATGACTTGTCAGATTCAGCTTTACCCTCTTTCAGTGACCTGAGCTTATTTTTCTCCCTTCTTACTGTTTGTACTCACCTTCAAAATGTGTTTCTGTGATGGGTTGAGCAGGCACAGAGTAGTAAATTCCAGAGTTGGAGATTGATGGTTGGATATTTTGGGGCTGAATCTCCTTTAGCACCATCACCATTTGTGGTTGAGCAGCAGAGGTGCTATATTCTGGGTATGAAATAGAGCCATAGGATTGTAGGTAGGGGACAAGTTCTCCAGTAGAGGACCCACTGTGCCTTGATTGTAGTAATAAATCTGGCCTCCTTCCTGAGAGGGGAGTGACAGGCTATATCCCTGATGTAGAATTTGGGATTGTGTCCCTTGAACAAGGGTGGCAGACATGTGTGGATACAGAGGCACCATGGCATTGACATATGAAGTTGTATCATACCGGGCTGTCATATACATGGAAGGACCAGCTGTGCCCTGCTCAGTGACAGTCACAGTGAAGACACTGAGTGAAGATAAATTATTTTCAGTTCTTGTGATATGCCACTCAAAACTACCTGAATAAGAGGCAGCTGAATTGGAGATCGGACTCTGGGCAGCAACCCCAGACAGCATAGTTTTGCTGGAATGTGGGTAAAGGTAGGCACCACCCATAAGTGACTGGAAAGAGGTGCTAGAGACAGTTGGCAATATCCATGCTGAACTGACAGCTGGAGCAGACACTCTGGAGAAGTTGCAGACACTTCCTGTTAGGGAAACTGTATTGCTCACCACAGGATGAGAAAGCTGTATAGAATTTGCAGTTCCTAGAGAAGATGGATTTTGGAAATTTTCTGTAGGAAACTAGAAGGTAATGCAAAAACCTATGAGGACGCTTAGTTTGTCCTATTTTTTAGAACAGCATTATCTTGGACTGTGGTAATCAATAAGCCTATTGCACCAATATTCACTGAGATACTCAATACCAAACAGTGTATGGTGGCTGTAAGTCGGGAGCAGTTTGGTCTTTCTCTGAGGAACTGATTTTGCAGGTAATATATACACAAGACAAATGTACACAAGACCCCTTGGTCTTGTTGACACATTGTTCCTAGATAGAATCAACCCTCTCCCTGCCTTATCTTTCCCCTGACCCTGCACTAGTACTCACTTGTAACTATTTCCTAGCATTGAAGACTAGAACTAGGAGGTTTTGAGAGAAATTGTTTTATCATTTCCCTTTTATATGTGAGAAAACTGAGGTTCAGAAAGGTCAGATTGACCTGTCCAAGTTTAATGTGAGTATCATTATCAGCTTTAAAAACCTGACTTGCTTGCCAGAATTCTGCTCTGAGCAAAGACAATAAACTGGGAGAAATAGATTTTTCAATATTGGCATTTGTTTGGTTTGTTAGACAATAGTAGCAGCTATTACTATTTTCATCTTTAGAATTCACATGTAACTCAGGCTAGTTAGTCTAATGGGTTTTTATTTACCAAAATCAAGACTGGATTTTAATTCTAGGTCAGTATCACTGCCTGAGAGTTGGATCTCAAGAAAAACTTTTTGAACTAAAAAAAAAACTATTTAAAAAATGTCTTTTGGGTAACTTATTTATGAGGTGGTCCTTATAATAATAACAGTTGTCATTCATAGATGATTAAAAGTGATATTACATAAGATTTATATAAAGGAAGACAGAAACTTCTGGAGACAAAAGAGAAAAATTATGAAAAGTATATAATATCACAGAACTATAAAGAATATGTGGATATTAATAAAAATCAAGGTATGTAGCAAGCATCAAAGTATAGTAAATTATTAATAAATGTAGTTCTGTTATTTGTATAGGCAGTATTATAAAATTAATCACTATCTATTTTAATGAATGTATGAACCAAGAAACAACACACCAACAGAAGGTGATTTGGAATGAATTTCTAACCAGTACAAATAGCAAGATATGTGAGTAAAAATCATGTAGCAAGCAGCAAAATATAGTAATTATGAATGTATAGATAGCCATGATATATGTAGACAAATGTTTCAATAAAAACTGGTACACAGTACTGCAGTAAGAAAAAAAAAACTGGCACAAAGTAGAGGGCAAGACTGTAGGTGTAAAGGAGGTCCAATCTCCTTTAATCTCTGAATATTACCCAGCAAGAGACAGATATTAATCATAGTAAGAATGGATATTTAAGATAACATAGCCTAATAAGCAGAAAAGAATATTTAAAAGGTATCATAAAATTTTCTTATATTTATCATAAAAACCTAGATATAATCATCTTTAACATTCAGGAAAATGTCATTCCCAAAGTGTAAAAAAAAATTATTGCTGGAATTTATTAAACAACCCAAATAATTCCAGAACATTGTTTTGGATACAAGTGGAATTACAGGTGTGACTTTTTATTCTTAAGTAGGTATTTCTTTTTATTCTTGGTCTAAAAACAGTTATTGGTTAATCGGCATGTACTCTGTTTTAGGAATAAAATTATTGTAAAGATGAAAAGCAACCTTTACTTTAAATCAACTTTCCATAAAAGGAATGTGTTCTTCTGATAGAGTTAATAATCTTTTAGACTAATTTTTAAAAGATTTAATAATTGGTAATAGGGAAACATTTGTATAGTTTAAAAATCAGAAGAAATAAAACATTTCAAATTTATTTTTCATGACCTTCTACATAACCATCTTTATTAGTTTCTGGTTTAGAGGAAACATCATTTCCAAAACATATTTCTAATATATTTATATTCAAAATGGTCCAGTGTTATGCTCACTTTGGCAGGGCATATTCTAATGTTAGGGCAATACAGAGAAGATTAGCATGAGCCCTGGGCAAGGATGATATGCAAATTCTTGAAGTGTTCCATATTTTTAAAATATAATAACTGGGCAACCCCCTGGGTCCCCTCCCACTGTGGGAACTTTTCTGTCCTCTCAATAAATCCTGCTTTAAAATAATAATAATAACAACAATAATAACAACAATAATAATAAACTGTCAACTGTCTTCTATGTTCAGAGAGGCAATAGAAAAGGGCCAAACAGCTGAACATTACTTTTCTGATAGACTGCATCTCCTAATGTTACTCTATTCTGGCCTTAGTTTCCTTCCCAGTCCATTAATCTAAGCATCTGCAAAAACCAGTGTCATTTTCCTTCCTCTGATTAGGTTTCCACTCATTGCTGTTTCTACTTTAATTTAAAATATTTGGTTTTCTTCATTCTATCCCAAACGCACTCTTTTTTCTTGAAAAACATCTCTGTCTCATTCTTATGTTCTTATTTCCCTCATTCTGTATTTTCTCCCCAGTGTCAGTTCCCATTGGCCGGTGCTTAAAGAAACTGTCCCAAACTTCCTTAACCCAGAATATAGACCACCTTATAACCCAGTACTCTCTATTCCCGCCCCCATTTTCTTTTTTTCACCTAGTTTAACCAGAAAGTGCCAAAACATGGAAGTATTACTTATTCAACATCACTAAATTTAAAATACTAACATTGAAATATTAATTGAAGGAGAATATAACTGATGAAACATCTTGGAATATATTACTAGTTTTCTACACCACCTAGGTTTTCTCTGTTTCTGTTGAAACAAACCCTCTTAAAAATTCTCTGATTTCATTGTTTACATGTATGCCCCTTAAAACTCAAGGTTAGAAAGAAGGGAATCAGAGGTAATAATGAATAATTACTTCATGTAACAGATGAGGAAACAGATCTTGTTTCACAAAGTTATGTAAATGACTTACCCATAGTCACACAGCTAGTGACCCTCCAAGCCAAAACTGAAATTAAATCTCTAGATTTCTAGGTCAAGTCTTGGCCTCATAGTCCAAGCATTTTGACTCTACTACTGAATTTAGAAGTAGTGAAAAACTTTAAAAGTGTCTTTTCTTACCTGACATGATCAGAATAGAGGAGACATCAATTATAGATATAAGGGATGAGGAGTTGGTACTAGAGGTTGTGTGAGTAGCTGAAGCCGAGGAGTGTATGTGTCCAGTAGGAAAGTCACTGGTCACACTTGTCACTTGCAATGATTCAAATGTATTTACAGACAACTCCATGGTAACCCCAAGGTTCTACCAGGTGGGGGTAGATTTGGTGGGGGAATGATATCACCAAGAAGGCAGTTGAAAGGTAAGAGATAGCCAATAGGGAGATCAGATTCCCAACAAGCTGACAGGACTGGTTGGAAGGAGTTGGCAGGAACATTATTGCAGCAACCAAATGGCTGAGCTCTGAGAAGTTAAAAATCTTGCAGGATAGACATGATTGTCCCACTTTCCTCCAGGTTGTTATGATCATCTCAATGTTTCTTATAGGTATTCATTAATATAACAAATCATTTTTATATGTTTATGTTATTGTTTATATTATATACATGCATACATATATGTTATGTATCCAGTTAATAACTGAGGAAGAAGGAAAGGAACATCTAGGTTGAGCAATTACACTTACTTACCCTGAAACCATATCAGTGAATCTGATGAGTGAATTTACTGCCACTTTTAAGGATCAAAGTAAGGAATTACGAAGCTCTTTTTGTAACTTGAAGAACAGGATGAAGTTCATTGAGTGCACCTCGTAGGAAATGAAGTGTGGTCCTAGTTTTTTAAATTCCTTCTTGAATCCCATCTCTTGGGCAGGATCAGGCTGAACCAGTTTGAACTTGATCTCTCTTCTGCTCTCCTTTCTTAGTCCTGATTTTAGGCATTATTTCTGAGCTAGTCCTTGATCTTGTGTTCTTCCAATAATGTGTATTACTTTCTGCCAACTTCCAGAGCAACAGTCTTCTTTCCAGTGTCCTTGAACATCTTTTTCATGTTTAATAAATATGTACTCTGCCCACTAGAGGCAAACATTGGAGTGGTGGAAGACATAGCTGTCTGCAAACCTTTCCTCTTCTGGCCTTTGGCCACAATTCTTTGGCCCATAATTTTCTATCTCTGGCTCCCTGGGCCATGCAGACACCTTACCATCCTGCTTTTTTATACATGAGAGACATTCAGGATACTTTCTCTCTTCTCCCAAAAGAGAGTACAGCATGGCAGTTACTGCAGCCTTCCCCCCCTTTGCAAACAGTCACTATAAAATCTTGAGCATCTAGGAGTCTCTGTCTGTCTTGTTTTGGTTGAAGGCCAGGGAAAATGTAGAGGACAGTAGTTAGAGAAAGAAGAAGACATTTGTGTAGAGTAGAAAAAAGGCAAGGTGAGAGTGCAGGAAATAAGAGAGTCATGTGGATTTTTTTTTAAATTTCTGTTAGAAACAAGTTGACACACTTCATTTTCTATTAACAGAACAGACAGTACAGTTTTTTAAAAACTGTAGTCCAGAAACTTCTGTGAATTTTGTACCTGAAGAGAATAATCTTAAATGTAATTTCCCAATGTGTCTCGTGTCCTATTACCTCATTTATATCATTCATTAGTGTATATGTAGAACATGGACAGCTTTTAAATGTTCAGGTTTTTCTATTTTTTCCCTTGTCATTTTTTTTTTTGAGTTGGAGTCTCACTCTGTTACCCAGACTGGAGTGCAGTGGCACGCTTCTGGCCACTGCAGCGTCGACCTGCTGGATTCCGGCGATTTTTCTGCCTCAGCCTTCCAATCTCTTGTCATATTTTTACAAAATTCAACATTGTAAGACATATTGCTTATTTTTCTTTTGATGGTGGTTTATTTTGCAGCATCATGAACTAACTTGACTGATGTGTTTTAGGGGATAGTGGAAGAGGAGTCTGCAAAAAGACATGATGGTGAATTGTATTGTGCATCCAAGTCTAAGGAACAGATGTTTGCGGTCAACTTGACTTGGCCAAGATTGGCTTTGTTCTTTTCTCCTAGTGAGTGGTTTTCTCACTAATTTCTCTTGTAACCGTGATAAAGTACATTAGGGCTTAGTTGTTAATGATTTATATGTGGGCTTATCTGGTTTGGGAGAAGAAATGTTACATTTAATATATGGCCTATTTAGTTTGGGGATGCTACAATTCTTTTCCTTGGTGTTAAGATTTAGGGATGCCTTGATCAATTTTTCCAGGGACTTTTCTAGTGCCATTAAGTAGTAGTGTGTGATACAAGATGCCAAGAGCCCACAAGAATATAAACTTTAGATGGTACCACCAAAGACAAATATTGCATTTATGGACCAATTTCCCTATGTCTGTCGATAATACTTCTAGTGCTTATTTCTGAAAATTTTTAGCAATTGTATTTGGGAGGGTGATGCTTATATGAGAAGAAATTGGAAAAGGTTTGGCTGTTTAAGCCTCATGAAATATTTCAAGGTTTCCCTTTTTTTTCTTCTTTGTGGTCAGCTTCATACTTTAAACAGCCTGCTTCCATGATATTAGTCTGTAAGTGAGACTGACAACATAAACTAAGTGTCTTTAAGCCAGAGCAGTCTCGTTTTCTCTATGTTCCCATGGGAATCAAGGGGATCCCTAGCTACTACAAGTTGGGGCAATTGTTTTAAGATGGAGAGGAGTTTGGTAAGATCAGTTCTGATAGCAATAAAATGTTTACATAGTATAATATTCAGTTCTCACATTCAATTCTATTTAAGACAAATGTGTATTATAATTTGGCCTGTCCTGGTCCTGACCTTTTATAACTATTTTATTTCCACAGTTTCAGTCACTCAACTCTCGGCTATACTCTCAGTAACATCTTAAACTCTGAAATACATCTTCAGTGTATGAGGAAAAACTAAAGCGCTCGAGTCCAGCACTCTGTAACTTAGCATAAAGTCTCACCATGACCTAAGGTCTGAGTTCCTCTAGTAAGGATATACCTTGTCTTAGAGCCCTCCCCCTACACTTTTGACCAATCATGATGACTGGAACTTGTTTTGATTAATATACCCAGTCTTTCTACTGCTGAGGTTTGTTGTTGTTTACTCTCTTTATGATCTCTTTTGTTTTTGTTAATGGCTGTAATCCCTCAAACTCCTACATGGTATATGGGGCCCTACCAGATACTGATGGATTTGTTAGTATCAACCTCTTATTTTTTGGTGCTCCAAATATTCCTTGCTATCCCTATGTTTCCATTCTAGTAATATATACTCGTGAAAGCAATCTTCTACCTCATGTTGGACTCATTCTCATCCAAAGTCTTACTCTTTGTTAGTTCCTATACTTTCTAGAAATCCTATTATGCTTAGGTCAACATTGTGTCAACTAATTAAGTTTGTGGTTTTTTTTTGTTTTTGAGTTGTAGTCTCATTCAGTCTCCCAGGCTGGAGTGCAGTGTCACACTCACAGCCACTCCAGTGTTGACCTGCTGGGCTCTGGCAATCCTTCTGCCTCAGTCTTCCAAGTAGTCAGAACTACAGTTGCACACTATTATGCCCAGTAATTTTTGATTTATTGTAGAGATGAAGTCTTGCCAAGTTGTTTGGGCAGATCTCAAATCCTCGGGCTCAGGCAGTCTACTCACCTTGGCCTCCCAAAGTTCTGGGATTACAGGTTGATCTGCCGTGCCTAGCCAGGTTTTTTCTTATTCCAAGTTTCTGTCTTTTAGAAAATGAAAAGTAAGACCTATATAGCTCTTCTAGCTTCTGATACATTTAGGTTATATTTTGTGTCTTGTCATGTCTGTACACACTTGTAGCATTTCTACTTTTTGACCTCTAGAGCTATTGGACTTTTTCCTCCAAATTCTAAAAGATGATTTTATAATTAATGTCAACTTTGAGTATTTCTTTTCTTTTCTTTTTCTTTTTTTGAGTTGGAGTCTCACTCTGTTGCCCAGGCTGGAGTGTTGCCCAGGCACACTCATGCCTGTAATCCCAGTCCCTAGGAAGGCCAAGGCAGGATTGCTTGAGGCTGGGAGTTCAAGACCAACCTGAGCAACAACAAAATCCATCCCTATAAAAGAATTAGAAAGTAGCTAGGCATGGCATTGCTCTCCTGTGGTACCAGTTACTTGGGAAGCTAAGGCAGGAGAGCCACTTAAGTGACTGTAGTGAGCTGTGATTGCATCACTGCACTCTAACTTGGGTGACAGAGTATGATTTTGTCTTAAGAAAAATGAGAGAAAATGAAATGTAAATGGACAGTGAACACACCCAGCACTCAGTTCTTGGTTTCTGAACACTGTTTGCAAATAAAAGGAGCCAGAGCTCCATGGAGAAATTCTAAGACTAGCTTAGAGATCAACCAGGAGCATCTTGTAGTATATGTCATGCTAGAATGTAAAGAAGTGCTTTTTTATTTTTTAATTTTTTTGAGTTGGAGTCTCACTCTGTACCCAGGCTGGAGTGCAGTGGCATGCTTACAACTATCCCAGCATCAACCTGCTGAGCTCAGGTGATCCTTCCACCTCAGTCTTCAAAGCAGTGGTAACTACAGGCATGTGCCACCACACCTGGCTAATTTTTCTTTTTTTAACTGTAGAGAAGAGGTGTCACCATGTTGCCCTGACTGGTTGTGAACCCATGGGCTCAGACAATCCCCTCACTTTGGCCTCCCAAATTGCTAGGATTACAGGCTTGAGCCACAGCACCTGGCCAAAAGGTGCTTTTAAATAAATAAATAAATAAGGCATAGGGACACAAGAGCCAGCTCGAAAGAACTCCCAAACACCATATTACTAGATTATAACAAAAAGTATAAAGTCAATATCCATGAGCCCATACTAATGCAACAATAATTAAATAAATGAGGAAGAAAAAACAAATCTCTCACACAGAATTTCAACTAATTTACAGAGGTTTACCCCTCACTCTTTTCCCCACCAAGGAAGTGGCACTTATATCCACACACCTTGAATGTGGACCAAGGTGGATGATACCCCCAAAGAGTATGGAAAGGGGATGGGGAATAACTTTACTGTGGAAAAACTGAGAGATGCTGCCTCGGCCAGATGATCAAGGTCAACATCAACAGTGGTAGCTCATTATGATTGTGCATACCCTTGATATGATGTCATGAGAAAGAGCCTTCACCTTTGTGGTCTTCCACAGAGAGAGAGATCCGGATCGATCCCTGCTAAGGGACACTCTACATACCTGGCTAGCACTCCTCAAAGCTATGACATTAAACACAAGGAAATCTGAGAAACTTTCACAGGCCAGAGGACACTAGGAGACATGATCACCAAATGTAATGTATCCCAGATGGGATCCTGGAGCAGAAAAGGAACATGAGGAAAATGTAGTGAAATCCAAATAAACTGTGGAGTTTAGTTCATATTGGTTCCTTCATTGTGGCAAATGTACCAAAGTAATTTAAGAAGATATCAACAAGGCAAACTGTGTAGAAGATACACAGAAACAAAATAATCTAAAGCATTCTAAAATTAAAACTTTATTTAGACCGAGTGCAGTGGCTCCCACCTGTAATCTCTGGAAATTTGGAATCATCCATGTTTTTGTTGTTATTGTTTTTACAGACCAACAAATACAGATCCTTCTCTTTTCCCCTCCTCTCTCCCCATGTCTGGAGCCTTTTACTTAGTGTCCTATGTTATCCCGCATCTGCACCTCCTGATTCCCTTGGAAATGGTAACTATGTGGTTGTTGCTAAGTAGAGGCTGCTATGTGAAAGCATCTATAACCAGCATGCTTGCAACAAGCATTAGTGGGTTTTTTCCCTGCCCAGCGGGTCACCCCAGGACACCCTGTAAGGTACCAAAAACATCCACCGTCTGTGGATGTTTTTACTTTTCTGCCTCTCGGACATTGTGCTGTCACTTTTGGACTCACTGGGAGTCAGGCGCAATATTAATTTGATAAATTTCATTCCAGGGAGTTTATACCAATCAACATTTCTGTCAGCTACCAGAACGTTTCTCTCTGTTCCAAAAACCAATTTGAAGAAACCTTGTTTATTGATCATTTATAGTAAGTGAAAACAAAATAGGTTAAAAAAAAGTAAGTATAGTATGATCTCATTTATGTGAAGTTTTTTTGCTTTGTGTATGTGTGCTTGCATATGTGTGCACTAAGTGATGTCTCAAAGGCAGATTGCCCCCCCCCAGCTGTCTTCAGTTCCTTAAAAGTGATACATTGTGTCCCACCTCAGGGGTTTGTCTAAGTTGTTTTCCCTGTAGTGAATACCTTTCCCACAACCTCCTCTTTTCTTTACTCCTTTGTACTGATCCCCCAGTTCTGGGCCTAAATATCCCTTCCTTAGTGGGCCTTGCCAGTCACCTCCTTCCATCCCAATCTAAATTTATTTTCTGTTACTTTTTCTCAAATCACCCTGTCCTTTCCCTTCATGGCACATTGTCACTACTTGACACTATGGATTTGGATATTGATTAATTGTCTTTTCCCCTGCTACTATATTCTAAGCCTTATGAGGGACATGTCAGTCAGTCTCTCTCTCTCTCTCTCTCTCTCTCTCTCTCTCTCTCTCCCCCAGATTCTTGCTCTGTTATCAGTAATAATTATGGTATTATGTTAAAGTGTTATGTGCCACAGAAATAACCAAATTCCCTTGTCAATTGTGTCTTTAATCTTAAATCTTTAAGACTCTAATCATATTCTCATGGGGAAGTAGAAATCACACGTTACAGGGTATTATAGATGGTACACTTCTGTATGTGTGTTTGATAACTTAAAGAGTGTGTCTATGCAAAATGAAGAAAAACCAGGCCAATAACTAGTGAAGATATTGATTTAAGCACCCATTACAGCTAGCCTAGTCTAACTAAGCCTCTCAGGTTCAGGTTTTCTAATTTATATATACATATAATTTAGATAGATAGATGATAGATAGATAGATTGATTGATTGATTGAAGTGAGGTCTCACTATGTTGTCCAGGCTAGTCTTGAGCTCCTGGGCTCAAGCAATCCTCCCACCTGGAGATGCCCTGCTCTTCCCTAGCCTGTCTTCTCATCCTCCAGACCTGGGGTTACACAACCCATCTGGTAAGCCTCCCCTAATCCTCCAAGCTGATGTGGAACTGTTCCTAAGGTTGCCTGCACCTCCTATCACAACACTTGCTGCAGGACAAGACCCAGGTATAGAGTCTTATCCTCTCTAGACCTAGGACGCATGAGCGTAGGGACCAGGACTGCCTCCATCACCACCAGGTACCTGGGCGTAGCAAGTGTCACACACATAGCAGGGACACAGCTACATTTTAAGTGGAGAAAAGGGAGTAAGAGAGAAGGAAGAAAGGAAGGGGGAAAAGAAAGGAAGGAATAAAAAAAGGAGGGAAAAGAAGAGCTGGATGATAGATTGAAAGGACTCCAGAAACCCTCAGGTTTAAAGCTGGAGCCCACAGGTTCAGTCACAGTAGACAAGGAGCTGAATCATCCCTTGTGTCATGTGTGGCTGACTGGATATGGCTGGAGTCCTAGGTTGATAAGCACAATTTAACAAACGGTAACAAATCCAAAAAAGCAGATTTATTAAAGGGAAGATACATCATGAAGGGCTAAACAGCAGAGAGAATGTCTTCTGTCTGCAAAGGGGCAGAGGCCAGAGGGGCATGTTTTTTTATAAGGGGGTGTCATGGTTTAGTGGGTCAGGAATTGTCTTTGGGGAAAGTCTGCAAAAGAAAATTTCCAGATTTGGTGAAGAGGCTGATTAATTATGATGTTCTGTTTCTTTAAGATGAGGTTAGCTAACAGTAATAGCTAACAAGCAACAAATGGTTAGCTGCTTTTTGTTTACTGCAAGGGTTTTGCAGCTGGCAAGCCAGCATTCACAGCTTTTGTAGTCATAAGTTACTTTGTAACATTTGTAAACTCTCATCCTGGGATTTCCTTCCTGTGTTGTCCAGGCTGGTCTCAAACTCCTGACCTCCAGCAATCCTCCCACCTCAGTCTCTCAAAGTGCTAGGATTAGAGGCGTGAGCCAGAGAGTTCAGCTGGGAAAATAATTCTTTTTTTTTCCCTGGGGGGGTGGGGTATGGTCTTGCTCTGCTACTAGGCTGGAGTGTACAACGGTGCAGCCAGAGGCTCATTTGTAGCCTTGAGCTCCTGGGCTCAAGCCATTGTCTAGCCTCAGCCACTAGAGTAGGAAGACTACAGGTGTGTGCCTCCACACCCACTAATTATTATTATGTAAGAGGGAACAAAAAAAAGGGAATGTAAGGGGAGAACAAAGAAGCGGCTTTGACCTTGGAGCAGGCTTCATAGACTTCAAACTGCTTTGAAAATGTTGCAAAATTAATAACACCCTTATCCACTGCACCTGCATAACTGGCTATATATCTGCTTCTGTAATATTGCTTGCTTCCCCACACTAGCAGAATAATGCAATAAGAGCCATGGAACATCCCAAGTTCTATCTTTAGCTTACTAGAATGTAAGTCTAAATTACTTAAGGCAGCCCTGTGTTGCAGCTGGCCTCCCTTGCTTTGGAATTCATTATTCGGCAAGTGGCCACCGGCCACGGCCAAATCTGGCTAATAAACCTCTCCTTTGTTACTTATAACTTTGTGTTGGTGTCTGTGATTTAAGCTCTCGGACCCTACTTCAATCATTATTATTGTTTTTGTAGAGACGAGAAGCTGGACATATTGTCCAGACTAGTGGAAAATTATTATTATTATTTTTTTAAGTTGGATTCAAACTCCGTTGCCCAGGCTGGAGTGCAATGACATGCTCACGGCCAGCCCAGCGTGGAACTGCTGGGATCTGGCGATCCTTCCGCCTCAGCCTTCCAAGTAGCTGGAACTACAGGCGTGGGTTACCGCACCCAGTTAATTTTTAAAAAATTTTTTGTAGAGACAAGGTCCACAACAAGTTGCCTGGGCTGGTCTTGGACCTACAGGGACAGGCAATTCGGCGGCCTCGGCCTCCCAAAGTGCTGGAATTACAGGCTGAGCCACCGGGCGCGGCTGGGGTAAAAGTATTCTAAGGACAGGACCAGCACCAGGGACGCACCCAGCAGGCTGGAAAATCAAAGCACAGCTCCGCGTATGCAGTAGGAGTGCTGCTTGCCTCCCTGAAGGTGCCTGCAGAAACGTAGCAAAGGTGACCCCATCATACCTGCACCGCTCTCCAGGCGGATGAAGCAGGTTGGAAATCGCGGGAGGCAGTCTCCTCTGCCTTTGCGCCACCCGCTGCTGGAAGAGGGCGCTCTTCCCAGGGCCTGCCCAACTCCCCTCATCCTGCCTTGCGCCTGCACACGTTTTCGTGTTTTTTTGTTTTTGTTTGTTTGTTTTTTTTTTTGTTGTGGACACGCAACACCTTCTCATACTAAGATAGCGGCAACCCGGGGGTGTTGGGAGCCAACATCTATAGCTACATGGCTGAGGCCTGTAAAGGCCCATCTGGAAGATCGCCTCTGACATAGGATATCAGTTATACCTATGATATTGGCGTGTGATTGGTGACCAGTGTGCATACATGGCAGTAAAACTTATAAGTGAATCTCAGTACACTTGATGGAAGGTGCATGGCGGAATTGTTTCTGTCTTTCTAAGTTTAGCTTCTTTCTAGATATTTTTTTACTTCTATTTCCTGGTAGACTGGGTAGTCCTTGTTCCCGAAAGCTGTTTCCCCTAGGGCTAAGATTAGAAACTAAATTACCATGATAGTTCTGTCCCCTGCCCCTAGCCAGGTAGAACGTTTTCTTTTGTTTCGTTAATTACCGAAACTCTGTCTGCTTCAGCCCATGGCCGCCATCTTGGAAGCCCTGCATTTCCTTGTTCAAGAGTGTGACAGCTACTATTTGATTTTTAGAGTAGACTTGTTGGGATAAAATATATACATATACACTCATAGCTGCGT
>NW_007029094.1:1665-85447 GCF_000164805.1 Carlito syrichta | reverse complement strand
AAAAGGTTTGAATAAAATCGGCTTCAGTCTTGGCCAGACTGTTCCCAGAAGAGCTGCCTCCTAGTAGTTTTCTTCTCTCCGTTCTGATTCACCGGTGCGGTCCTAACCCTTCCCTGGTCAGTGCAGGTCACCGACACGGGGGCGCTAGTGAACTGCGGCTAATGCCACGGGGCTGTGCAGGTGGTTAAGTGGCCTGGAGCTCCGAATAGGGGTGCCGCTGCGTGTTGGATGTAGCCAGCGGAACCGTCGCTGCCTCGCAGACTGTCTCTCAAGGGCGGGTCGTGCATCTCGTGGTGCCGTCGGACTGCCCTGGTCCCCGCAGGTGGGTTTTCCCTGAGGTGTGCGGCTGTCCCAGAGGCATCTCGTTGCCTCTAATCCAGATGGCTTGATGGAGCCCATCTCTGGCTCAGAGACCCTGTGTTCGAGTCTTGCGGTCAGGAGGCTGGTCGAGCCTTGCTTGTTGTGAGCCAGAGAGGAGGACTGGGTTTTAAGTCTTGGACCCGCTGCCCCCTTCCCTACCCCAAGCTCTTCGACCCCAGGCACTCCCCTCCACTTTTAAATGGAATCAGAAGGGAAGGAAATAACTTTTCTTGTTTCCCCCTTTTCCCAGTGAAGCCCAGAAAGAGGATGTGACGTGTCCAAGTCCACTCAGCTTATAAGCGATGGAACTTGGAGGAGACTCCAGATCGCTAGGTACCTACGACCTTCTTCTACCCCCCCTTATGCCACTTCACTCCCTTTTCCTCTTCCCTGTGCCCTGCCTTCCAGTGTCATCTCTCAGAGACATCTGTGACCAGTGGTAAGAGGACGTATGCAGGTGTGGGACCCTGGCTGACCTCGTGAGCGTTAGACATTTTAGTGTTAATGGTGCTCTTGAAGTTTAAATGCATTTTCTAAAAATATTAAATTTGCGAAAGGATTTTTTTTAGTTACCTCCTGCCTCCCCTTCTTGTTTCAGAAGATGTCTTTCTTTAAAGATTTAACCCATTCTTGAAAAAACAACATTAAATCTATCTCTGTCAGAATTTGCTTCCTGTTCATTCATTCTACTGACTTTTCTTTGGGCTGAAGGGACAAAAATAGTGCTCTCCCAGTGTATTTCCAAATTCCAGAGTATTCACAGATTTAGGTAGTGAGCTCTAGCTAAAGGTGTTGTCACCCCAAACTGTGAATTTAGCTCATTTATCTTTTTTTAAAAAATATTTTATTTTTTAAGTTGTGGGGTACAATTCAGGGTGACATACACTAATATTCATTGTGCAGGTAACCTTGTTGATGAGGTGTGCCCCCCCATCTTGTCTACTGTCAATCCCATCTCCCCGCCCCCTCCCCCATGCAGTTTCCCGCTATTGTCAATCCTTTTGTTACAGTATTATGGTAGTTGTTCAAGGTCCACTTATGAGTGAGAACATATGATACTCAGATGTTTATTTCTGTGATAGATCACTCAGTATTAAAAACTCTAATTCCATCCAGGTTGCTGCAAAGTTCATGATTTTGTTCTTCTTTATGTCTGAATAATACTCCACTGTGTGTATGTACCACCTTTTTTTTTTAACCAGTCCTCTTTTGATGGGCAGCATGGTTGGTTCCATGTTCTTGCTGTTGTGAACAATGCTGCGAATAAACATATGTGCAGGTATCTTTTTTATAGAGTTATCTGAGTTCTTCCATGTATATTCCCAGTAGGGGGATTGCAGGGTCATATGGAAGGTCAATTTTTAGAATTTTTAGGAATTGCCACACTGTTTTCCACAGAGTATACTAGTTTATACTCACACCAACAGTGTAGAAGTGTTCCCTTTCACCACATCATTTTTTGAGTTATTGATGATGGTCATTCTGACTGGAGTTAGGTGGTATCTCAGTGTCATTTTAATTTGCATCTCCTTGATGACTAGTGAGCCTGAACATTTTTTCATGTATCTGTTGGCTGCTCATATGTCTTCTTTTGAGAAGTGTCTATTTATATCTTTTGCCCACTTTGTAATGGGGCTGTTTGTTTTTTTCTTTTCAGCACGTTTGAGTTCTTTGTAGATCCTTGAAGTTACGTCTTTGTCAGACATGGAGTTGGCAAATATTTTTTCCCAGTCTCTGTGCTGTCTCCCTGCTCTCTAGATGGTTTAATTGGCTTTTGCAGAAGCTTGTCAGTTTAATGAGGTCCCACATGTCTATCTTATCTCTTATGGCATGGGCACTTCGAGTTTGATCGGGAATTGGTTGCCAGTTCCAACTTCTATAAGAGCGTTTCCTGCATTTTCTAAGGTTCTTATAGCTTGAAGTTTTACATTTAGGTCTGTGATCCATTTAGAGTTAATTTTTGTGTATGGGAATAGGTAGGGATCCTTTTTCAATTTTCTGCAAGTGGTCATCCAGTTCTCCCAGCACCATTTACTGAATAGTGTTAGGCCTGGAGAGAAGCAGCACTCACTTTCCCCCATCTGCCCCTCCACCCTAAACCCACAAACCACATACCAGTTTACCAAAACCTCTCGGCAGTTGCTGAGAAGGGCCAGACAGAAACTTTCCAGCCCACACTGGATGCAACGCTTTGTCTCCCCGCTTCACTGCCACCCCCAACACCCTCCTCAAATTACAGCACCCTTAAAAACCCAAGCCTGCCCCTCCTTGGGCGCGACTCCCTTGGCCCATCTTTCTGGACCACAGGACCTCACCTGGGAGTTTCTCCCCCAATAAACGCTTGGTTTATACTGGCCCTTTGTCCTGTGCCTCTTTCGGCATCTCCAAACGTTACAAATAGGTTCTCCTCTCCCCAGTAGTGGGTGGTGGATTCTTTGTTGAAGATGAGTTGGTTGAGAAATTGAGGTTTTGCTTCTGGAATCTCAATTCTATTCCATTGGTCTATATGCCTGTTCTTGTACCAATACCAGGCTGTTTTGATTATTGTAGCTTTATAATAAAGTTTAAAGTCTGGGAGTGTGATACCTCCTGCTTTGTGTTTTTTGCTGAAGATTGTTTTGGCTACTAATAGGTAGTTGTTCAGCATCAATTCCTTACTAATGGTAGCAGCTTCTATTTATTGAGCACTTACTGTATGGCCTGAGGTAGGAAGAGGAATATTTACTGCATGACTTGGCACAGATTTAAGCACTTGGCATGAATTATCTGGATTCATTATCTCAGTGTTGATGAGGTGGCTTCTAATATTAATCTCAATGTGGAGATGATGTACTGAGGTCACTGCACCACCAGCTAGGAATGAGACAGTCTCTCCGCTTGATGAGTTTGTAATCTCTAAGAAAGATGTATTAGCAAATAAGGACAAAGTCATGAGTGCTGTAATAGAGTCATATTTTAAAGTGGTAACAGACTTTACTGTGGTCAACTCTTTTGGAGCTAGTGTGGAGAGTGGTAGTCAGGGCTTCACATGTTCCTCATTTCTCATTCACTGTCTTCATTGTTCTGAATCCTCAGTGCCAGGCCTTTAGTCTCTCCAGTAGCATCTTAGACATTCCCTGTGGGCTACAGTCCCACACTACCTCAGTAAAGTAGTCTTTTGCTTATAAATAGCATGTTAAGATTACTGAAGATAGGGAAAACTTTAGTTTGTTCTATTTAATTGGTGCTCACACTTTGTGACAAGAATTCCTGTTTTCTATGAAAAAAATGTGATACTGTCCCTGTCTGTCTCTTCCTCCCTTTTTAAAGTGGAAAATAGAGAAATACTTTTAAAAAGAAAAGATCATATGTATGATTGAATCCTGTGCTTAAAGTTGTTCAGTGACTCCTGTGAAATGACAGTTGTAGTGGATAGCAATAATATGTTATAGTAAACTGGACTTTAAATAACTTGGATTAGGATTCTAAAAATTTTCATTTCTAAGGCCTCTTTTTAATTTTTCCAGTAGTAATTTTTTTCTCCTTTTGTTTTTAATTTGTCAAAGTTATGAAAAATAGCCAATTGGGTGTGAGTGAAATAAACTACAACACTGGGTTAATATGTGGTCAATCAAAAAGCAGACAGTAGTACATTTTCTGTTAGGTTTTTTGAAGTATTGAAATACTTCAAAAACAGATAATACAGGTTTCCCTCTAGAGAGGGGAGCATGGTGGAATATACACTTTTTACTTATACACTTTTTAAAAATGAATTTTCTAAAAATGTAATATTTGCAGGAAGTTTTTTAGTTCACTCCTGTCTTCCCCTCATATGTTTCATTAGATGTCTGCCTTTAAAGATGTAACTCATTCTTGAAAATACAACATTAAACCTGTGTCTGTCAGAATGTGCTCCTATTTATTCATTCTGCTGATTTTTCCTGAGATGAAGGGACAAGAATAGGGCTCTCCCAGGTAACTTTTTCTTTTTCAAAAATTGAGGTCTTGTTATGCTACCTAGGCTGGTCTTGAATTCCTGGGCTCAAGCAGTTCTTTCACCGTGGTCTCCCAAAGTGCCCAGCTTATATCCCCTTTTTAAAAATCTTATCAATTAGATCTCTTAACATGTTGTTCATTTTTTGTTTAAAATGTAGATTCTGTTAAAAGCTGAAGAATCCATACACCATAAAGAAACAGCTTCTGCATCAATTTGTATGAAGACTACTTTTCCCACTACTTGTAGCCTTATCTAACACAGGTAAAATTTCACTTCTTTTAGAGCAATTGTGTTTTAGAAATGAATGAAATGAATTGTGTTAAGATGTTATGGCTCTTAAAAGATGAGATTCTGTATATTTCCTTCTTAGAAGCCTATAAAAAGGAATTATATTAAAAAATACTTTATTTGAGTTGGAATCTCACTCCGTTGCCCAGACAAGTGCAGTGGCATGCTCAAGGTCACCCTAGTGTAAACCCACTAGACTCAGGTGATCCTTCCACCTCAGCCTTCCAAGTGTGAGAACTACAGGCGTGTACTACCATGCCTGGCTAAATTCTTGATTTTATTGTAGATATGAGGTCTTACCATGTTGCCCAGGCTGGTCTCAAACCCATGGGCTCAGGCAGTCTTCTCACCTTGGCCTCCCAAAGTGCTGGGATTACGGGCTTCAGCCACCAACCGACCCAAAACCATTTTTAACTTATTTTTAGAATATTTTCATTTCAAATATCGTTTACTGAGCAACTCTTATGTGTGAGAGCCTGAATGTGAGCCTGTGTGAATATGTGTGACTTGTAAGCCTGTGTGTGAGTGTGTGTGAGGCTGTGAGTAAGCACGTCCCTGTGTATGAGTATGTGTGAGGCTATGTGAGCCTATGTGAGCGTATATGAACCTGTATGTAAACCTGTGTGTGAGACGTGTGTGAGATGTGTGAGTGTGTGCCTGTGTGTGAGCTTGTCTGACCCTGTGTGTGTGTATGCCTGTGTGTGAGCATTGTGAGATTGTGTAGGTACCTGTGTGTGAGACTGTGTATGTGCCTGTGTGTGCCTATGTGTGAACCTGTGTGTAAGCATATGTGAGTGTGTGTGCAACACAGGAGGGAAATTCCTCCTCAGGAAGAGGAATGACCTGGCTACCCTCCAAACAGCTATCCTTTCAACATGAAGTCTGCATACATTGGGGAGGGTGGGCACCATGGGGAAGAAGCTGGTGCCAATGCCTGCCTGCTTACCATGCTTAGAAACATAGCCCTGACCCAGTGTAGGCCAGTCATTCACTCCCTGTTTTTTCCCTAACCCCGGGGTTATACCCTGCCTCCACCCCAGTTCCAATGACTTTAATATCACTTCCAACCCAACAGTATTTCCCTGCAAGAAACCTCACTAGAATTTGAGTGATGTTTAAAAATCACCACTACTCTCCCAACAGTTTGGTGTATATGTGTGTGTGTGTGTGTGTGTGCATGCGTATGAGATCAGGCTGGGGGTTCAATGAGGAAGGTCCCCATTCCTCGTCAGAAGTGTGTGTGACACCCAGATCATACACTCCCATGTGACTACCACTGTCTTGAACAGAATCCATGACCTTCTAAGTAAGAAGAGACATGGTAGCATGTTCCTAGAAGATCGTTAGATGCACTGGATGTGACGAGCATCTAGTGACAGTGAGGAATAGGTACCCACTTGCAGGGACAGCTCTCTTCCTTTATCTTTCTGCCCCTTTCCCTTCCAGGGACAGAGGAGCTTCATCTAAAGAGTCCACGGCAACAATCATTCCTGGAAACATGGCCTTCTGGATCCCCAGTTCTCATAGTATGTTCACACCTGATAAGTGACTTAGTTTTTAGGAATGCACAAACACTAAGCATGGCCTGGAATTGGCTTGACCTACTGTGCCATTTCATGATACACTGGGCCTGATGTGATGAAACACACAAGACAGCCAGTTAATTTAATGGGAAAAAAAATCACTTTAGGCCAGGCATGGTGGCTCAAGCCTGTAATTCCAGCACTTTGGGAGGCTGAGGTGAGAGGACTGTCTGAGCCCAGTGGTTCAAGACCAGCCTGGGCAATGTGGTGAGACCTCATCTCTAGAATATATCAAAAATTAACCAGGCATGGTAGCACGTGACTGTAGTTCTGACTACTTGGAAGGCTGAGGTGGAAGGATCACCTGAACCCAGTGGGTTGATGTTGGGGTGACCATGAGCATGCCACTGAACTCCATCTAGCCTGGTCAACAGAGTGAGACTCTGACTCAAAAAAAAAATCACTTCAACCAGCCGCCTGGCAGAGGTTCAATGGAACCACTCTGCTGATTAAATTAGACATGGGCACAGCTGGAGTGAAATCCTTTTAAGACCTTGAACTTGAATGTTTACATGAACACAAAACTCAATATTTGTTAGTGCAGATGCAAGATGGTGACATTTCCAACAGTAAGCTTCCAGTTGGCTTCCTGTCTGGGTGAAGTGTCCTTCATCACCAGGCCTAGTGGCTGCCTTGTCCCCAAGCTCTCCCTTCCTAAATAGAGGTGGTTTCTCTCTGAAAGAGTGGGATAGATGTATACCTGGATCTGGTATTGATTTAGTCTCTAGTCTCTTGAAGCAAGTAACTTGCATGCCGTGTGCCTCCAACCCTCATCTCTAAAATGGAGATCATTTTTGAACTTATCAAACTGGGTTGATGAGAGGATCAAACATGACATTGCATGAATAGTGCACAATTCAGTGCCTGGCACTTAGGAAGTTCTTGGGAAATAAAACAGCTATCATCAACATTATTACAAACTGGTGAAGTAATAAAACAGGCTTTGAAGGGAAGTTTAGTGGTATGTAATTTATTGCTAGAAATCTCTGAAAGAAATATAATATATGTACAATACTTATAGTATAAGAGTGCTCACAGAGCCTTGTTTTTAGTGGCAAAAATGTGGTCATGACCTAAATATCCACTGACAGGTGACTGATGCTGTGGACAGGTAGTTCCAAGCCCAACTGCCTGAAGTGAGATAACGGTCCCAAGTTCCTCTCAAGTCCTGTTCTCATGGCAAGTCAAGTTGTCTTTCTTGTCTCTACTGTGGCACACCTTTTGATGGATATCTGGAGGGAGGTAAGCCTAAATCTTTGTGCCTCTGCTCTTGACCCCATAGCTGCGGGTGATCTTTATCACAGAGAGGAGGTCTACATTAGGCACAGCAGCTCTGCATAAAGCGCAAAAGTCTTACTTCAGGTGTGGGAGCCATTCATCAGGTGTAGAGGCTTCTTATCAGGTAGAGGAGCTCTTCATGAGGCACAGAAGCTCATCATCAGAGCATGACCTCTTGATCAAATGGGGGATCTCTTCATCAGATGCAGGAACTTTTCTTCAGTTGCAGAAGCTCTCCCTTAGGCTCCAGGACTCTACCTAAGGTGAGACAGCACCCCCCTCTCCCTGAGGTGCAGGGGTTCTCTCTCAGGTACAGAACTCTCCCTAAGGTGTAGGGCTCTCCCTCAGTTATAGGAGCTTTGCCTCTAATTCAGCACTCTTACTCAGGTACAGGGTTCTCCCTCAGATGCAGGAGTTCTTTGTCATGTGCTAGAATCTTTCTCAGGTGCAGAGGCTCTTGCTAGGGTGTAGGGATCTCCCTCAGGTGCAAGGCTGTTCACCAAGGGCAGGAGTTCTTCATAAGAAGCCAGATTTTCTCTCAGGTGCAGGGGCTCTTCATTAGGTGTGTGAACTTTCCCTTAGTGGCAGAGGCTCTCCCCCAGGTGTAGGGCATCTTTCAGGCTCAGGGGCTCTCCCCAAGTTGCATGAGCTCTTTCTCAAGTCCAGGAGGTTTTCATCAGGAGTAGGACTCTCCCTTAAGTACAGGGGTTCTTCATCCCTCAGGTGCAGGAGCTATCCCTTAGGTGTAGAGACTCGTCATCAGGTACTGGGCTCCCCATCAGATTCAGGGTCTGTCAGCTGCAGGTATTCTCCCTTAGTTTCAGCATTCTTACTTAGGTGCAGAACCTCTGCCTCGTGCAAAAACTTTTCATCAGGTGTAGGGCTCTCCCTTAGGTGCAGAGGTTCTTTATCAAGTGCTGGACTCTTCATTAGGTTCAAGGCTCTCCCTAAGGTGTAGGGCTCCATCTCACACTGAGGGCTCTTCCTCAGTTGCAGAGATCTCCCTCAGATAGAGAGGCTCATCCTCATGATAGAAGCTATCCTTCAGCATCAGCACTCTAACTCAGATACAGGGCTCTCTTTCAGGTGCAGGTGTCTGCCTCAGGTGCGGGGCTCTTTTTCAGGTGCAGAGCCCTTTTTCAGGTGCAGGAGCCCTTAGGTGCATGGATTTTCCCTGCAATGAGGAGCTCTTCCTCAGATGCTGGTGCTCCTCGTAAGGTACTTGGTTCTTCCATAGGTGGAGAGACTCTTCTCTAGTACAGGGGCACTATTTTAGGTGCAGGACTCTCCCCTAGGTTCAGGGGATCTCTGCTGTATTCAGGGGCTCTCCCCAGTAGTAGGAGCTTTCCCAGGTTCTAGAGTTCTTCATCAGTCTCAAGACTTCCCCAGGTTCAGGTGCTATTCATCAGGTGTAGGGGCTCTCCTCTAGGTGCAGAACCCTCCTCCATATGCTGAACATTTCCTCAGGTACAAGAATCTCTTTCATGTTCAGGATTCCTCCTCAGGTGCAAGGATCTCCCTGGGGTACAAGTGCTCTCCCTCAGGTATAGGAGCTCCCTATCACATTCATTATTCTTACTCAAGTTCAGAGCTCTTCTCAGGTGTAGGGTTTTCCCTGAGTTTTATAGCTCTCTCTCCCTCTGGTGCAGGGATCTCCCTCAGGTAGAGGCACTCTCCCACAGATGTAGCAGTTCTCCTGGTCACCTCAGTTAGTTGTAGGATTCTCTTTCAGTTTTAGGACTCTTCATTGGGTGGAAGGCTCTATTTAAGGCATAGAAATCTTCCTCAGGTTTAGGGTTCTCCCTCAGGTGCAGGGCTTTCCCTCAAGTTTACTGCTCTTAGGTGCTTGGGTCTCTCTTATGTGCAGGGACTCTTCCTCAATTGCAGGAATTCTCACTTAGGTGCAAGCATCTTTCTTCAGTGTAGGGGCTCTCCACCAAGTACAGGAGTTCTCCCCCAGGTACGTGGCTCTCCCTCAGGTGCAGGACTCTCTTTGAGGTTCAGAATTCTTTATAAGGTGCCAGGTTCTTCCTCAGATTTGGGGAGGCTCCCTCAGCTGGAGAGAGACTCGCTCATATGCAGGGGCATTTCTTCAGGTGCAGGGCTCTACCCCATGCTAGGGGCTTTTGCAGTCCAGGGGCTCTTCATCAGGTACAGGGCTCTTTTCCCGGTGTAGGGGCTCTTCATCACGTGCTGGACTTTTTGTCAGGGGCACGGTACTCCCTCAGGTGTAGGGACTCTCCCTTAGGTGCAAGTGCTCTCCATGAAGTGCCAGGACATTCTTCAGGTATAATGCTGTCCCTTGAGCTGTGGGTCTCTTTCCCATGGTCAGGAGCACTTCCCCAGGGGTCAGGGCTCTCCCAGGTGCAGGGGCTCTTGAAAAGGTGCAGGACACTTCTCCAGGTAAATGGCTCTTCATTAGGCGCTTGGCTTTTCCTTTGGTGCAGGGGCTTTCCCTCAGGTGATGGGGATCTCACAGAGGTGCAGAGTTCTTTAGATTCAGTACTGTTATTCAGGTGCAGATGATCTTCCTCATGTGCAGGGTCTCTTCATTAAGTGCTGGCCTTTTTGTCAGGGGCAGGGCTCGTCTTCCTGTTTTGGGCTCTCCCTAAGGTAGAGGGGCTCCCCATCATGAGCTAGGTTCTTCCTCAGGTTCAGGTTCACTCCCTCAGGTGCAGGGTTTCTCCTACAGGTGCAGGAACTCTTAAGTAGATGCTGGACTCTCCTCTGATGCAAGGACTTTCTTAGGGGCAGGTCTCTCCCAAATTGAAGGGTTTTCCTTAGGGGCAGGGGCTTTTCATAATTGCTGGTGTCTCACTTAGATGTAGGAGCTCTTTTGCAGGTGCAGGGTTCTTACTCAGGTGCAGGAACTTCTCCACAGGAGCTGGGTCTCTCCCTGAGTGCAGTGGCTCTCCTTCTCATGCAGGATGTTTCCCTTAGGTGCAGGGGCTCTTCATCATGTGCTAGGCTCTCCCTTAGGGGCAGGGCCTTTCCATCAGGTACAGAGATCTTCCTCAAGAGACAGGCTCTGCATCAAGTTCTAGGCTGTCTCTGAAGTGCAGGAGTTCTTTTGGGTGCAGGGTTCTCCTTCAGGTGCAAGGCTCTTTCTCAGGTGCAGGGCTCTCATGTACAGGGCTTTCTCTCTGGTGCATGCCTCTCCCTCGGGCAAGTCTTCCTCTGATGCAGGAACTCTTCATAGGGTGCAGAATTCTCTCTTAGACAAAGGAGTGTCCCCTCAGGTGGAGGGAATTCCCCTCATGATTAGGAGTACTTCTTCAAGTACAGGGCCCTCTCTCAGGAGAAGGGGTTCTCCCAGTGCAGGGGCTCTTCATCAGATACAAGGGTTCTTCCTCAGGTGCTGGATTTCTTCTCAGGTGTGGGGGCTCTTTCTCAGGTTCAGGGACTCTTCTTCAGGTGCTGGGCTCTCCCTCAGCAGCAGGGGCTCTCCTTCAGGTGCAAGTCTCTCCCTTAGGTGCCCGGGCTCCTCATCAGGTGTGGGGACTCTGCCTCAAGAGCAGAGGCTTTCCTTGAATTGCAGAGCATCTTCTTGGTTCAGGGGCTCTCCCTCAGTTACAGGAGGTCTCTCTCTGGTTCAGGCAGTCTTCCTCAGTTGCAGGGACTTTCCTTCAGGTGCAGGAGCGCTCTCTGAGGTTCAAGTGCTCTTCATCAGGTGCTGGACTCTCCCTCACATGCACGGTTCTCTCTCAGATTCAGAGGCAATACCTAAGGCGGTGGGACTCTCCCTCATGTGCAGAAGCACTACTTCAGGTATAGGTCTCTGCCCCAAGTGCAGGGTCTCTTCTGAATTTTGTCTCAGTTGCAGGGTTATATCTCAGGTACTGGGATCTTTCTTGTGTTTGTGGCTCTTTCTCAGATGCAGGGTTCTCCCTTAGGTGCGGAGACTCTCCCTTAGGTGCAGGGGTTCTCCATCATGTGCTGGGACACTTTTTCAGGTGTAGGATTGCCCCTTAGGTTGAAGGGCTTTTTCCCATGTTCAGGAACACTTCTCCAGTGGCCAGGGCTCTTCCAGGTGCAGGGACTCTTCAAATGGTTCAAGGCACTTGTCCAAGTGCAGGGGCTCTTCATCAGGTGCTTGGATCTTCCTTAAGTGCAGAGGCACGCCCTAGGGAGAAGAGGAACTCCCTGAGTTGCAGTGGTTCTCCCTAAGATTCAACACTGATACTCAGATGTAGGAGACTTTACTTATATTCAGGGACTTCATTAAGTGCTGGGCTCTTCCTCAAGTTTGGCTTTCCCTAATGTTCAGGGGCTCATCATCAGGGGATGGGCTCTTCCTCAGGTGCATGGGCTCTCCTCAGGTGCAGGGTTCTCCCTCAGGTGCAAAGACTTTCAAGCAAGTGCTGGACTCTCCTCTGGTGTAAGGACATTCTCAAGTACAGGCCTTTCCCAAATTGCAAGGCTCTTCTTAAGGACAGGGAGGGGCTCCTCATAAGGTGCTGTTGTCTCTCAAAGATGTAGGAGCTCTTTCTCAGGTCTAGGACTCTTCATCAGGTGTAGGAACTTCTCGTCAGGAGCTGGGTCTCTCCTTAAGTGCAGTGGCTCTCCATCAGGCGCAGGATGTTTCCCTCAGGTGCAGGGGTTCCTCATTGGGTGCTGGGCACTTCCTCAGGTGCAAGAGTCTCTTTGGGTTGCAGGGTTCTCCTTCAAGTGCCAGGCTCTTTATCAGGTGCAGGGCTTTCCCTCAGATACAGGGCTGTCAGGTTCAGGGCCCTCACTCTGGAGCATACCTCTTCCTCAGGGGCAAGTCTATCCATCTGATGCATGAACTCTTTACAGGGTGCAGAGTTCTCCCTTAGAAGCAAGGGCACTCCTCAGGTGGAAAGACTCTCCTTCATGTGCAAGAGTACTTCAGGTAGAGGGTCTTCTTTCAGAAAGAGGTGTTCTTGCAGTGCAAGGCCTCTTCATCAGGTGCAGGGCCTCTTCCTCAGGTGCTAGATTCTTTCCCAGGCATTGTGACTCTCAGGTCCTACGACTCTTCTTCAGGTTCTGGGCTTTCCCTTAGCAAATGGGCTCTTCTTCAGGTGCAGGGCTGTCCCTTAGGTGCAGAGGCTTTCTCTCTCTGGTGTAGGGGCTCTTCATCATGTGCTGGGCTCTCCCTCAGTTGTAGGGACTATTCATAAGGTACAGGGTTCTCTCTCAGTTTCAGGGGCACTACATCAGGTGGTGGACCTCTCCCTCATGTGCAGGAGCACTTCTTCAGGTGCAGGGCTCACCCCAGGTGCAAAGGCTTTTCTGGATTCTTCCTTAGATACAGGAGTCTTTCTCAGGGGCATTGTTCTTTGTCAGGTGCAGGGTTCTCCCTTAGGCACAGGGCTCTCCCTCAAGTTTAGAACTTTTCCTCAGCTGTAGGACTCTCTCTTAAGTGCAGGGACTCTTTCTCAAGTGTAGGGACTCTCCCTCAGGTGGAAGCCTCTTTCTTTATGCAGGGGTGTCCTGAGAGTCCCAGGTGCAGGACTCTCCCTGAGGTTCAGAATTCTTCTTAAGGTGACAGTTTCTTCCTCAGATTCGGGGGGCTCATCAGGTATAGGTTGTCTCCTTTCTATGTGGGGGAATTTTTTTTAAGTGCAGGGCTCTAATCCATGTGAAGAGGCTCTTGCAGTGCAGGGGCTCTTTATCAACTACAGGACTCTTTTCCAGGTGTAGGAGCTCTTCCTCATGTGCTGGACACTTTCTCACGGTGTAGGGGCTCTCCCTTGGTGCAGGAATTCTTCTTTAGCTGTAGGGCTCTTCCTCAGTTGCATAGCTCTGTCTCAGGTGCAGAAATAGGTCTCAGGTGCATGGCTCTTTTTTAGGTTCAGGGCTTTCCCTCAGGTGCAGGGGCACTCCATCATGTGCCAGGGCACTTCTTCAGGCACAGGGCTATTGCTTAGGTTGAGGAGTTCTTTCCCATGTTCAGGAGCACTTTTCCAGTGGTCAGGGCTCTCCCAGGTGCAGGTGCTGTTCATCAGGTGCTTGGCTCTTCCTTAGGTTCAGGGGCACTCCCTCGGGTATTGGAGTTCCCCCTGAGATTCAGTAGTACTCCCTCAGATTCAGCACTATTACTCAGGTGCTGGAGATCTTCCTCATGTGCAGGGGCTCTTCATTAAGTGCTGGGCATTTATTCAGGTGCAGGGCTCTTCTGATTTTGGACTCTCCCTAAGGTGTAGGGACTTGTCTCAGGGACTGGGCTCTTTCTCATGTGTAGGGCTCTTATTCAGGTGCAGGGGTCTTAGGGGCAGGAACATCTCCTCAGAGGCTGGTCTCTCTCTAAGTTCAGTGGCTCTCCCTCAGGTGCAGGAGTCTCTTTCAGGTGCAAGTGTCTCCTTCAGGTGCAAGGCTCTTAATCACACTCAGGGCTCTATCTCAGGTGCAGGGCTCTGCTTCTGGTGCATGCCTCTCCCTCAGAGGCAAGTATATCCTTCCTGTGTGTGAACTCTTGATAGGTTGCAGAGTTCTCCCTTAGATGCAGGGGCACTCCTTCAGATGGAGGTTCTCTCCTTCATGTGCAGGAGAACTTCTCCTGGTACAGTGCCCTCTCTCAGGAAAAGGGCTCTCTTAGTCCAGGGGTTCTTCATCAGGTGTAGGGGCTATTCCTCAGGTGCTGGATTATTTCTCATGTGCAGGGATTCTTTCCCAGGTTTAGGCCCTCTTCTTCAGGGAAAGGACTCTACCTTAAGTGCAAGGGCTCTTCATCATGTGTGTGGCCTCTACCTTAGGAGCAGAGGTTGTCAGGTTCTGGGCTCTGTCTCAGTTGCAGGGCTCTTTCTCATGGTCCGTGTGCTCCCTCAGGTGGATAGGCTCTCCATCATTTGTCTGGTGCACTTCCTCAGGTGCTGGGCTGAGGGCCTCTTAGGTTGAGGGCCTCTTCCCAAAGTCCAGGGGCTCTTTCCCAGAGGCAGGGGTTCTCCAGGTGCAAAGAGTGTTGGAGAGGTGCAATGTTGTCCCCCAAGGGCAGGGGCTCTTCATCAGGTGCTGGGCTTGTCCTTAGTTGCAGAGACCCACCATCAAGTGAGGAGAAATCCCTCAGATTCAGTGCTCTTACTCAGGTACAGGAGATCTTTTTCAGGGGCTCTTTATCAGATGCTGGGTTTTTGTCAGATGCAGGAGCTCTTTTTAGGTGCAGGGCTGCCCTCCAGATATTACACTCCCTCTTAATGAGACTGGACTGTCCCATGGGGACTATCATTGTAGGGACTATTCCTGAAGTGTGTGGAGTCTCCATCTGGTGCAGGAGCTATCCCTCAGATGCTGGGACTCTTTATAAGGTGGGTGTCCTTCAGATTCAGGAGTGCATCCTCAGGTTGAAGGACTTTCCTTCATGTGCAGGAGTACTTCTTCAGGTGCAGAACTCTCCCACAGGTTCAGGGTCTCTTCATTAGCTTCTAGATTCTTTCTCAGCTGCAGGGCTCTATCTCAGGTACAGGATTTTTCTCCAGTGCATGATTCTTTGCCAAGTGCCAGGCTCTTCTTAGGTGCAGGTTCTCTCTCCAAGGTGGATGGGCTCCCCCCATATTTAGGAAGTCTTCTCCAGGGGCAGGGGCTCTTCTTGATACAGGCACTCTTCCATAAGTGCAAGGTTCTCCTCTAGTTGCAGGAACTGACCGTCAGTTGCTGAAATATCCTTCAGATGGAAGGGCTGTATCTTAGGTAAAGTTCTCCCTCAGACTGTATCTTAGGTAAAGTGCTGTTACTCAGGCACCAGAGATGTCCTTCAGGTTCAGGACTGTCTCTTAGATTGAGGGCCTCCTTCCCAAGTCCAAGGATTTTCCCCCAGAGACATGGGCTCTCCAGGTGCAAAGGCTGTTGGAAAAGTGCAGGGCTCTCCCCCAAATGCAGGGACTCTTCATCAGGTGCTGGGCTCATCCTTAGTGCAGAGATCCTCCCTTTGGTGAGGAGGAGCCCCTGGGATTCAGTGCTTTTACTCAAGTACAGGAGGTCTTTTTCAAGTACAGGGGCTCTGTATCAGATGTTGGGCTTTATTTATTTATTCTTTTGCTGGGGTTCTTTCTTAGGTACAGGGCTCTCCTTCAGGTATTAGGCTCTCCTTAACAGGCAACAGTTCTCCATCAGGGACTGAACTATCCCTCGGGTACAAGGCCTCTTCTTCATTGCAGAGACTCTTCATGAAGTGCGAGGACTCTGTCCACTGCAGGAGCTCTTTTGAAGACTCTTTATAAGGTGGGCATTCTCCTTCAGATGCAGGGGCTCTTCCTCAGGGGGAAGGCCTGTCCCTCATATGCAGGAGGGCTTCTTGAGGTGCTGGGCTTTCCCCCAGGTACAGGAGCTATTTTAGGTTGTGGATTTTTGTCAGTTGCAAGGCTGTATCTCAGGTACTGGAGTCTTTCTCTGGTGCATGGCTATTTGCCCATGTGCAGGGTTCTTTCTCAGGTGCTGGTACTCTCTCTCAGGTGGATGGACTCTGTCCCATGTTTAGGGGCTCTTCTCTGGGGCAGGGGCTCTTCCAAGCACAGGAGCTCTTAAAATAGTACAGACTTCTGCTCTAACTGTAGGAGCTTATTAGTTGCTAAGAGATCCCTCAGGTGCAAGGGCTGTAACTTGGATAAAGAGGATATCCGTGTGGTGCAAGTCTCTTCCTCAGACTCAGCAGTATTACTCAGGTACTGAGGATGTCAATCATGTGCAGGGGCTCTTTGCCTGCTGGACTTTCTCTCCAGGTGCAGGGCATATTCCAGATGAGGGGCCTCTCCCCAAGGTGCAGGAGCCCTCTCTTAAGTATAGGGTCTCTCTTGCATGCGCAGGAACTTTTGCTCAGACACATTGCTCTTCCTCAGGTGCAGGAACTTCTCTTCTGGAGTTGCAACTCTCCCTCATGGACAGTGGCTTTCCCTCAGGCGCAGGAACTGTCCCTCAGGTGCTGGGGCTCTTCATCAGGTGCTGGTTCTTCCTTAGTTTCAGGGGCTTTTCCTCAGTTACAAGGCTCTCCTGGTACAAGGACTCTTTATAAGGTTAGCACTCTTCCTCGGATTCAGGATGGCTCCCTCACATGGTGGGACTCTCCTTCATGTGCAGGGGAACTTCTTCAAGTGTAGGGCTGTTCCTCAGCAGCAGGGGCTCTTCTTCAGGTGCTGGAGTATCTCTCAGGTGTGGGGGCTGTCCTGCAGGTACAGGGCTGTCCCATAGGCTCTGCCCTTTTACTCAGGCACAACACTCTTCCTCAGGTTCAAGGGCTTTTCACTAGGTGTTGTGATCTCCTTCAGTGGTAGGGGCTCTGTCTCCAATTTAGGGCTCTTCCTCAGGTGCAGAAATTTGTCTTTAGGCATAGGGCTCTTCCTCAAGTGCAAGGCCCCTCATTAGGTGCAGAGGCTCTTCTGGTGCAGTGACTCTTTCTTGGGTTTGGAAACAACTTCTCCTCAGATGCGGCAGTTATTTGGCAGGTTTAGGGCTGTCCCTCAGATGCAGGGGATCATTGTCTGGTTCTGGTCTTTGTCTCAGTGGACGGGCTATAACTCAGGTTCAGAGCTGTTTCTCAGGTCCATGGCTCTTTCTCATGTGCCGGGTTTTGTCTCAAGTGGATAAGCTCTTCATCATGTGTCTGACACACTTCCTTAGGCGCAGGGGTGTCCCTTAGCTTGAGGGCCTCTTTCCAAAGTCCAGGGCCTCTTCCCCAGGGGCAGGAACTCTCCAGGTGTAAAAGCTGTTTAAAAGGTTCAGGGCTATCCCCTGAGTACAGGAGCTCTACATCAGGTTCTGGCCTCCTGCTTCAATGCAGAGACACTCCCTCGGGTGAGGAGGGATCCCTCGGATTCAGTGTTTTTACTCAGGTGCAGGAGATCTTTCTCGTGTACATGGGCTTCTTATCAGGTGCTGGTCTTTTTGTTTGGTGCAGGGGTTCTTTCTTAGGTGCAGGACACTCCCCCAGATACTAGGTTCTCCCTAACATTCAAAATTTGCCATTGGGGACTGGACTGTCCCTCAGGTGCAAGGCTCTTTCTTTCTTTCAGCGACTCGTCATCAGGTGGGAGGACTCTGTCAGGTGCAGGAACTCTCTTTTATGAGCTGGAACTTGAGTTTTACATCAACATGAAATCAAGATTTCTTTAAAAGAATGTGCTAGATGGTAACATTTCCAACAAAAAACTTCCATTTGACTTTCTGTCTGGGAGAAGCAACCAACATCACTAGGCCCATTGGCTGCCTTGTCCCCAAGCTTTCTCTTCCTGAATAGATGTGGGTTATCTTTGAAAAATTGGATAGACTCTGGCTTAGAATGCATGGGTCAGGTATTGGTTTAGTCAGTTTAAGCAAGTAACTTGTGTGCCCTGTGCCTCCATCCCTCATCTCTAAAATGAAGCTCATTTTAGAACTTACCACACTAGGGTGAGAGGATCAAACAAGACATTTCATCAACAGTGCATAATACAGTGCCTGGCATATAGGAAGCCCTCAATAAATAAAACACCTATTGTCAGCATTAGTATCATTATTATGAACTGATTGGTGAAGCAATAAGACATAATTTGAAGGGAAATTTAGTGGTATCCAATCTTATTTCTAGAAATATCTCTGAAAGAAATAGGCCATATGTACACAACTTTTTGCTTAAGAGTGCTCATATAGTATTGGTTTTAGTGAAAAAAATGTGTTAATATCCTAAATATCCACTGACAGGTGACTGATGTTGTGGGACAGGCAGATCCAAGCTCAACTGCCCGGAGTGAGATTATAGCCCCCACCCAGTTCCTCTCAAGTCTTGTACTAGTGGTGAGTCAAGTCACTTTACTTGTCTCTACTGTGGTGCACCTTTTGATTGACGTTGGCACCTGGATCTGGAGAGAGGTAAGCCCAAATGCTTGGGTCCTCTCTTCTTGATCTCACAGCATGGGATCTCTCCATCAGGTATGGGAATTCTTTATCACAGGGAGGAGCTCTCCATTAGACACAGAAGCTCTACATTAGGCACAAGAGACCTGCTTCTTGTGCCTAAGAAGCTCCAGGACTCTGAGGCTCCAGGACTCACTCTACCTAAGGTGAGGCAACTCCTCCTCAGGTGCAGGGGTTCTCCCTCGGATGCAAAACTCTCCCTCATGTTTGGGAGCCTTCCTTCAGGTTCAGCACTCTTACTCAGGAACAGGCTTCTCCCTCATATGCAGGAGATGAAATCTTTCTCAAATACAGGGACTTTCTCTCAGATTCCCACTTCTCCCTCAGGTGTAATGATCTTCCTTAGGTGCAAGTCTCTTCTCCAAGACCAGGAGCTCTTCATAAGATGCTGGAATTTCTCTCAGGTACAGGGGCTCTTCCTGAGCTGCAGGAGCTCTCCCTCTGGTGTTTAGCTCATCCTCAGGTATAGATTTGTCTCTCAGAATTAGCATTCTTACTCAGGTGTAGGATCTCCTATGTGTAGAAGCTCTTCATCAGGTACAGAGATTTCACTCAATAGCAGGTGGTCATCCCCCCAGGTTCAGGTCTCTCCTTTACACACTATTCATTGGGTGTGTAAAGGCTCTCCTTCAGTGGCAGGGACTCTCCCCTAGGTGAAGGGCATCTTCCAGGTGCAGGAGCTCTCCCTATGGTGCAAGAGATCTCTCACAAATGCAGGAATTTTTCATCAGGTATAGGGCTTATCCTTAAATGTGGGGGTTCTTTGTACCTCAGGTGCAGGAGCTCTCACTTAGGTGCAGAGCCTCTTCATCAGGTTCAGAGCCTTTTCATCAGGTACTTGGCTCTCCCTCATATTCAGGGTCTCTCTCAGGTGCAGGCGCTCTCCTTCAGCATTCTTACTTAGGTGCAGGAGTTCTGTCTTATGTACAAGAGTTTTTCATCAGGTACAGGGCCCTTCTGCAAGTGCAGAGACTCTTTATCATGTACTGGACTCTTTCTCACATTCAGGGCTCTTCCTCCAGTGCGGGGCTCTCCCTCAGATTGGCTCATCCTCAGGTATAGGAACTGTACCTCATCATCAGTGCTCTTACTCAGGTACAGGGTTCTTTTTCAGGTGGAGGTGTCTTCCTCAGGTTCAGGGCTTTCCCTCAGGTGCAAGGATTTTTCCTGCAATGCAGTGCTCTCCCTCAGATGTTTGAGCTTTTCATAAGGTGCATGGCTCTCCCTCAGGTGGAGATACTTCTCACGTGCAGGGGCACCTTTTTAGGTGCAGTGTTTTCCCCCATGTCAGGAGCTCTCTGCTGCAATCAGGAAGTCTATTAAGGGGCAGAGACTTTCCAAGATTCAGAAGTTCTTCATCAAGCACAAGACTCTTCCCCAAGTTCAGGTGCTATTCATCAGGTACAGGAATGTCCCTCAGGTGCAGGATTCTCTCCCATATTCAGGGGCCATTCTTCAGGTGCAGGGATCTCTCTCAGGTGTAGGGCCCTCCTTCAGATGCTGAACTTTTCCTCAGGTACTATACTCCCCTTCATGTTCAGGGCTCCTCCTCAGGTGCAAAGTTCTCCCTTAGGTACAGGCACTCTCCCTCAGGTGTAGGAGCTCCTATCACGTTCAGTGCTCTTACTCAAGTGCAGGAGTCTACACAGGTATAGTGCTTTCCCTGAGGTTTAAGGCTCTCCATCAGGTGCAGGAAACTTCCTCAGCTAGCAGAGCTCTCCCACAGATATAGGAGCTCTCTCTCATGGTCACCTCAATTGGGTGCAGGGTTCTTTCAGTTTTAGGGCTCCTCATGGATGGAGTGCTCTTTCTCTGGTGCAGGGATCTCCTCAGGTACAGCATACTCCTTTGGGGGCAGGGTTCTTCCACAAATGCAGAGGCTGTCCCTCAAGTTTAGTGCTTTTTATTAGGTGCAGGACTCTCTCATTTGAAGGAGGTCTCTCAACTGCAGGAACACTTCCTCAAATACACAGACTCTACCTCAGGTTCAAGCCTCTTTCTTCAGTGTACTTGCTCTCCACCAGGTGTGGGAGCTCTCCCCCAGGTGCAGCACTCTCCATCTGGTGCATGGTTGTCAACAGGGGCGCGACTGTCCTTCAGGTTCAGAATTCTTCCTAAGGTGCCAGATTCTTCCCCTGATGTATGGGGGCTCCCTCAGTTGGTGCCAGTCTCCCTCACATGCAGAGACATTTCTTTAGGTGTAGAGCTCTACCCATGTGAAGGAACTGTTCTAGTGCGGGGGCATTCTTCAGGAACAGGGCTCTTTCTTAGGTGTAGGGGCTGTTCATCACATGCTGGACTCTTTCTTATGGGCAGGGGCTCTCCCTCCAGTACACGAGTTCTTCGTCGGGTGCAAAGCTCTTCCCCAGGTGCAGGGTCCCTTTATCAGGTTCTGGGCTCTTCCTTAGTTGCAGGGCTCTGTCTTGGGTGCATGGCTCTTTCTTGGGTGCAGGGTTCTCCCTCAGGTGCAGGGGCTCTTCATGATGTTCCAGAACACTTTTTCAGAGCTGTCTTTCAGGTTGAGAGGCTCTTTCCCATGTTTGAGAGCCCTTCCCCAGGGACCAGGGCTCTCCCAGGTGCAGGGACCCTTCAAAAGGTGCAGGGCACTTCTCCAGGTGCAGGGGCTTTTAATCAGGTGCTTGACTCCTTCTTGGTGTAGGGGCTCTCTGTCAGGTGAGGGGGATCTCCCTGGGGCTCAGAAGTTCTCCCTCAGATTCAGCACTATTACTCAGGTGCAGGAGATCTTCCTCATGTGCAGGGGCTCTTAATTGAGTGATGGGCTTGATGTCAGTTGCAGGGCTCTTCCTCAGATCTAGGACTCTCCCTAAGGTGCAGAAGCTCATTATCAGGGACTGGGCTCTCCTCAGGGGCAGGCCTCACCCTCAGATGTAGGACTTCCTTAAATGTACAGACTCTTCCTTAGGTTCAAAATTCTTTTTTCAGTGCGATGGCTCTCCACCAGGTGTGGGCGTTCTCCCCCAGGTGCAGCATTCTCCCTCGGATGCATGGCTCTCCTTCAGATGTGGGACTCTTCCTCAGGTGCAGTGGGTCCTTTTTTTTCTTTTCTTTTTTTTTTGAGTTGGAGTCTCACTCTGTCGTCCAGGCTGAAGTGCCGTGGCACACTCATAGCCACCCCAGCATCCACCTGTTGGGTTCTGGAGATCCTTCTGCCTCAGTCTTCCAGCTTCCAAGTAGCTGGAACTACAAACGTGAGCTACCACGCCTGGCTAATTTTTAATCTATTGTAGAGATGAGGTCTTGTCAGGTTTCCTGGGGTGGTCTCAAACCCATGGGCCCAGGCAATCCACTCGCCTTGGGCTCCCAAAGTGCTGTTACTACAGGCCGAGCTACCGAACCTGGCCAGGTGGAGGGGCTCTTAACCAGATCGACTCTCGAGTACAAGTGCTTTCTGAGATGTAGGTATCTCTCAAACTGAAGGGATCTCCCTAGGGGCAAGGGCTCTTCATAAGGTGCTGGGGTGTAGAAGCTCCTTCTCAGATGGAGGTACTTCTCCTCAGGAGTTGGGTCTCTCCAAAGTACAGTGGCTTTCCCTCATGTGCAAGATGTTTCTCTCAGGAGCAGGGGCTCTTCATTAGGTGCTAGGCTTTCCCTCAGGGGCAGGGCCTCTCACTCAGGTGCAAAGATCTTCCATGGTTGGGTGCATGGGATCTTCATCAAGTTCTAGGCTTTCCCTCAGGTGCAGGAGTCTCTTTTCAGGTGCAGGGTTCTCCTTCATGGGTGAGTTTCTTGCTCTTTATCAGGTGCTGGACTCTGCCTCAGGTGCAGGACTGTATCCGACATGCAGGGCTCTCCCTCCGGTGCATGCATCTTCCTCAGGGGTACTCCCTTAGGGGCATGGGCTCTTCAGCAGATGCAGAAGCTTTCCCTCAGGTGCAGGAGTTTTTTCTCATGTACCAAAGTTCTTTGTCACGTATAGGACTCTCCTTCAGATTCCTGGGCTCATCATCATGTTCTGGTCTATGTCCTAGTTGCAGGGCTCTATCACAGGTGCAGGGCTCTTTCTCATCTGCTGTGTTCTCCCTTGGGTGGATTGGTTGTCCATCATGTGTCTGGGGCACTACCTCAGGTGCAAGGGTGTCCCTGAGGTTGAGGGCCTCTCTCCAAGTCCGGGGGCGATTTCCCAGGAATAGGAGCTCTCCAAGTGCAAAAGAAATTCAAAAGGTGCAGGGCTCTTCCCCAAGTAAAGGGATTCTTCATCAGGTGCTGTGTTCCTCCTTAGGTGCAGAGACCCTCCTTCAGGTGATAAGGAATCTCTTGAATTCAGTGCTTTCACTCAGATGCAGGGGATCTTTTTCAAGTGCAGGGGCTCTCTTTCAGAAGCTGGGCTTTTTGTTTGGTGCAGAAGTTCTTTCTTAGGTGCAGGCCTCCCCCGCACTGCCCCAGATATTAGGCTCTCCCTAATGTGTAACAGTTCTCCATCAGGATTGGACTGTCTCTGGGGTTCAAGACTCTTTCTGCATTTTAGGAACTCTTCATCAAATACGAGGACTCTTTGTTTGGTGCAGGAGCTCTCCCTGAGTTGATGGAAATCTTTATAAGGTTGGTGTTCTTCAGATTAGGGGCACTTCTTCAGGTTGAAGGACTGCCCCTCATGTGCAGGAGTACTTCCTCAAGTGCAGGGCTCTTTCCTAGATGGCTCTTCACTAGGTTCTAGATTCTTTGTCAGTTGCAGGGCTCTATCTTATGTACAGGGCTCTTTCTTGGGTACATGGTTCTTTGTCAGGTGCAGGGTTCTTTCTCAGGTAAGGTGCTATACCCCAGGTGGACAGGCTTTCCCCCATGTTTTGGGGCTATTTTGCACATCAGGTGCTCTTTTCAAAAGTGCAGATTTCTCCTCCAGTTGTAGGGGTTCATCGTCAGTTGCTGAGATATCCCTTGGTGCATAGCTGTATCTTAGGCAAAGGGGATCTCTCTGAGGTACCGGAGTTTTCCTTGAGACTCAGCACTATTACTCAGATGCTGGAGATGTCCCCTATGTGTAGGGGCTCCTCTTTGTATCCTGGGATTTAGACCTAGGGTCAGGACATCTTCCAGTTGAGGGGTCTCTCTCTAAGGTGCAGGGGCTCTCTTTAAGGTGCAGTGGCTCTCTTTCTGGTGCAGGGACTCTTTCTCAGGTTTAGTGCTTTTAACTCTGGTGCAGGAGCTCTTCCTCAGGTGCAGGAGTTCTTCCTCAGTTGCAGGAGCCTTTGCTCAGGGCGGGGCTCCTTCTCAGGTGTAGGCTCTTCCTCAGTTACAGGAACTTCTCCTTAGGAGCTGTGCCTGTGCCTCATTGGCAGTGATTCTCCCTCAGGTGCAGGTACTGTCCCTCAGGTGCAGGGGCTTATCATTAGGTGCTGCACTCTTCCTCAGGTTCAGGGGCTCTCTCTCAGGTGCAAGACTCTCCCACAGGAGGAGATCCTCTTTATAAGATGAGTGTTCTCCCTCAGATTCGGGGTGGCTCCCTTATGTGGTGGGACTCTCCTTGATGTGCAGGGGCACATCTTCATGTTCAAGGCTCTTCCCCAGGTAGAGGGTCTCTTCATTGGGTGCTGGAGTCTCTCTCAGGTGTAGGCACAGTTCCTCAGATGCAGGGCTCTCACTCAGCTTCACCACTTTTAGTCAGGTATGGGACTCTTCCTCAGGTGCAGGGGCTCTTCAGCAGGTGCTGTGATATCCCTCAGGGACAGAGGCGCTGCCTCAGATTCAGAGTTCGTGTTTAGATACAGGGCTCTTTCTCGGGTACAGGGTCCCTTCATTGGTTGCAGACGCTCTTCCTCTGCTTCAGTAGTTCTTTGTCAGGTGGCATGCTTCTTTTTAGGTGTGAGTACTTCTCCACAGGTTCAGGAATTCTCCTTAAGATTTAGGGTCCCTCCCTTAGGCACAGGGGCTCTTCTTCAGATGCAGAAGCTCTCCATCATGTGCAGCAGCTCTCTCTCAGGTTCATCATCTTTTTCTCAGGTACAGAATTTCTTTGTCAAGTGGGGTCCTCCCTGAGATGCAGGGGCTCAACATCAGGTTTTTAGTTGCAGGGCCTATCTCAGGTGCAAGGCTTTTTCTAGGCCACATGTCTGTTGCTCATGTGCTGGGTTCTCTCTCAGGTAGAGGCTCTCCATCTTGTGTTTGGCATGCTTCCTTATGTGCAGGACTGTTTCTTAGGTTGAGGCTCTGTTCCCCAAGTTCAGGCATTCTTCCCCACGTGCAGGGGCTCTCCATGTGCAAAGGTTGTTTGAAAGGTGCAGGGCTCTTACTCAGGTGCATGAGGTCTTTTCATGTGTAGGGACTCTTTATCACATGCTGTACTTTTTGTTTGGTGTAAGGGTTATTTCTTAGGTACAGGGCTGTCCCTCAGGTTTTAGACTTCCCCTAACATACAACAGTTCTCCAGCAGGAACTGGACTGTCCCTCTAATTCAAGGCTCTTCCTTCATTGCAGAAACTCTTCATCAAATGCTTCCTCTGGTTCAGGAACTCTCTTTTATGAGACTGAACTTTAGTCTTTACATCAACATGAAATTAATATTCCTGATGAATGTGTAAGACAGTGGTGACATTTCCAGCAGTAAACTTGGAGCTGGCTTTCTGTCTGGGCAAAGTAGTCTACATGACTAGGCGTAGTGGCTGCCTTGTTCTCAAGCTGTCTCTACTTGAATAGAGGTGTGTTCTCTCAAAAAATGGGATAGACTCTGGATCAGAATGCTTAGGTAGTGTATTGACTTAGTTACTTTAAGCAAGTAACTTGCATGCCTTGTGCTTCCAACCCTCATCTCTAAAATGGAGTTCATTTTAGAACTTACCACACTGGGTTGATGAGAGGATCAAACAAGACATTGCATGAACAGTGCATAATATAGTGCCTGGCACATAGGAAGCACTCAAGAAACAAAACAGCTATCACCACCATTAGTATTGTTGTTAAGAACTGATTGTTGAAATAATACAACAGATTTTGGAGGGAAATTTTGTGGTATTCGATCTTATTTCTAGAAATGTCTGTGAAAGAAATATAACATAGGTACAAAACTATGAGTGCTCATATAACCTTGTTTTTAATGACAAAAATGTGTTAATGACCTAATTATCTACTGACAGGTGACTGGTGCTGTGGTACAGGCAGATCCAAGCCCAACTGCCTGGAGTGAGATTACAGACCCCAGTACCTCTCAAATCCTGTTCTGATAGACATTGGCACCTGGATCTGGAGGGAGGTAAGCCAAAATCCTTGGTGCCTCTGCTCTTCTCTTGTCCCCACAGGTGTAGGTGAACTTTATCATAGGGAGGAGGTCTACATTAGGTATAGCATCTCTGCATGAGGTGCAAAAGTCTTACTTCAGATGTGGGAGCCCTTTATCAGGTATTGAGTCTTCTCATCAGGTGGAGGAGCATTTCATGATGTGCAGAAGCTCATCATTAGAGCAGGACCTCTTGATCAGGTGGGGAATCTCTTCATCAGATGCAGGAAGCTTTCCTCAGTTGCAGAAGCACTCCTTCAGGTTCCAGGACTTTGCTTAAGGTGAGAAAGCTCCCCCTCAGGTGTAGGGACTCTCCCTCAGGTTCACGGCTCTCCCTCAAGTGCATGAGTTCTTCCTCTCTCAGTTGCAGGAGCTCTCACTTTGGTGCAGAGACTCTTAATCAGGTGGAGAGACACTTACTCATGTGCAGGGGCTCTTCATCAGGTACTGGGCTCTCCCTCAGATTCAGGGTCTCTCTTAGCTGCAAGCACTCTCCCTCAGTGTCAGCATTCTTACTAAGGTGCAGGAGCTCTGACTCATGTGCAAGAGCTTTTCATCAGGTGCAGGGCTCTCCCTTAGTTCCGGAGGCTCTTTATCAAATGCTGGACTCTTTCTCAGGTTCAGTGCCCTCCCTAAGGTGTAGGGCACCATCTCACATTGAAGGTTCTTCCTCAGGTGCCGGGATCTCCCTCAGATAGGCTCATCCTCAGATGTAGGAACTGTCCCTTAGAATCAGTGCTCTTACTCAGTTACAGGGCTCTTTCAAGTGCAGGTGTCTCCCTCACATTCAGGGCTCTTTCTCAGGTGCAGGGCTTTCCCTCAGATACAAGGGTTTTCCCTGCAGTGAGGAACTCTCCTTCAGATACTGGAACACTCCTTAAGGTGCCTCGTTCTCCCATAAGTGGAGAGACTCTCTTTCATGTACAAGGGCACTTTTTTAGGTGCAGGGCTCCCCCTAGGTTGAGGGGCTCTCCACTGTATTCAGGAGTGCTCCCCAGGGGCAGGAACTTTTCCAGGTTCTGGAGTTTTCATCAGGCTCTTTCTCAGGAGCAGGGCTGTCCCTCAGGAGCAGAGCTCTCGCTCAGGTGCAGGGGCTCTTCATGATGTGCTGGGGCACTTCCTCAGGACTTTTCCCCAGGTTCAGGTACTGTTCATCAGGTGTAGGGATCTCCTTCAGGTGCAGGGTTTTCCTCCAAGTTCAGGGCTCTCCTCCAGATGCTGAACTCTTCCTTAGGTGTCGGGTTCTCCTTCATGTTCAGGGTTCCTCCTCAGGTGCAAGGATCTCCCTCAGGTACAGGTGCTCTCCCTCTAGTGTAGGAGCTCCCTATCACATTCAGTACTCTTACTCAACTCAAGTTCAGAGTTCTCATCAGCTGTAGGGCTTTCCCTGAGGCTTAAAGCTCTTCCTCTGGTGCAAGAATCTCCCTCAGGAAGAGAGGCTTTCCCACAGGTGTAGCAGTTATCCTTCCTGAACATCTCCATAAGGTGCAGGGTTCTCACTCAGGTGCAGGGGCTCTCTTTCAAGTTTACTCTTCTTCTTACTCGGTGGCAGAAGGTCTATCTTAAGTACAGGGACTCTTCCTCAATTGCAGGGACTCTCGTTCAAGTGTAAGCATGTTTCTTCAGTGGAGGGGCTTTCCACCAGGTGCAGGGGCTCTCCCTCAGGCGCAGGACTCTCCTTGAGATTCAGAATTCTTCATAAGTTGCCAGGTTCTTTCTAAGATGCAGGGAGGGTCCCTCAGGTGGAGGAAGACTCCCTCATATACAGGGGCGTTTCATCAGGTACAGGGCTCTACCCTATATTAGGGGCTCTTGCAGTGCAGGGGTTCCTCATCAGGTACAGTACTCTTTCCAAGTGTAGGAGCTCTTCATTACATGCTTGACTTTTTTCTCAGGGGCAGGGGTTCTTCCTCAGGTGCAGGCACTCTTTAGGTACAGGGCTCTTCCCCAGGGGTAGGGGCGCTTCATCAGGTTCTGGGCTCTTCCTCAGCTGCAGGACTTATTTTCCAGTGTAGCGATCTTTCTCAGATGCATGAATCTTTCTCAGGAGCAGGGCTCTCCCTTAGGTATTGGGGCACTTCTTCAGGTGTAAAGCTGTGCCTTAGGTTGTGGGTCTCTTTCCGATGGTCAGGAGCATGTTCCCAGATGCCAGAGCTCTCCCAGGTACAGGGGCTCTTGAAAAGGTGCCAGACGCTTCTCCAGTAAAGGGCTTTTCATCAGGTGCTTGGCTCTTTCTTAGGTGCAGGGGCTCTCCCTCGGGTAAGGGGGATCTGACAGAGGTGCAGAGTTCTCCTTCAGATTCAGCACTGTTATTCAGGTGCAGGAAATCTTCTACATGTGCAGGGGATCTTCATTAAGTGCTGGACTTTTTGTCAAGGGCAAGGCTCTTCCTCAGGTTTTGGGCTCTCCCCAAGGTGCAGGGGGTTGCCACCAGGAGTTTGGCTCTTCCTCAGGTTCAGATTCACTCCTTCAGGTGCAGAGGTTCCCCCACAGGTGCAGGGACTAGGTGCTGGACTCTTCTCGGGTGCAAATGCTTTCTCAGGTGCAGGCCCCTCCCAAATTGCAGGGCTCTCCTTAGGGGCATGGGATTTCCATAATGTGGTGGTTTCTCCCTTAGGTATAGGAGCTCTTTTGCAGGTGTAGGGCTCTTATTTAGGTGCAGAGCTCTTAGGTGCAGGAACTTCTGTCCCTCGGGTATAGGATGTTTCCCTCAGGTGCAGGGGCTCTTCATCGGGTGCTAGGCTGTCCTTCAGGGGCAGGGCTTCTCCCTCAGGGGTAGAGATCTTCCTCAGGAAGACGGGCACTGCATCAAGTTCCAGGCTCTCTCTCAGGTGTAGGAGTCTCTTTTGGGTGCAGGGTTCTCCTTCAGGTGTGAGGCTGTTTATCAGGTACAGGGTTCTCAGATGCAGGGCTTTCCCTCTGGTGCATGCTTGTCCCTCAGGGGCAAGTCTTTTCCTCTGATGCATGAACTCTTCATAGGATGCAGAGTCTTCTCTTAGATGAAGGGGTGCTCCCTCAGGTGGAGGGACTCACCTTGAGAGCAGGAATACTTCCTCAGGTACAGGGCCTTCTCTGAAGAGAATGGGCTCTCATTGTGCAGAGGCTCTTCTTCAGAGGCAGGTGCTCTTCATCAGGTGCTGGATTCCTTCACAGGCATGGGGGCTCTTTCTCAGATTCAGGGCCTCCTCTTCAGATGCTAGACTCTCCCTTAGCAGCAGGGACTCTCCTTCAGGTGCAAGGCTCCCCATTACATGCAGGGGCTCTTCATCAGGTATAGGGGCTCATCCTCAGGAGCAGAGGCTCTCTTTGAGTTGCAAGGCATCTTCTTGGTTCAGGGGCTCTTCTTCAGATGCAGGAACTCTCTCTCTGGTGCAGGCAGTCTTTCTCAGGTGTAGGGACTTTCCCTCGGGGACAAGGCTGTGTCTTCATTGCAGGGATTACTCATCAGGTGCAAGGTTATATCTCAGTACAGGGATCTTTCTTGGGGGCATGGCTCTTTCTCAGGTGCGGGTTTTTCCTCAGGTATAGGGGCTCTCCCTCAGGTGCAGGGCTCTTACTCATGGGCCAGGGCACCTTTTCAGGTGCAAGGTTGTCCCTTAGGTTGAGGGACTCTTCCCAATGTTCAGAAGTACCTCCCCAGTGCCCAGAGATCTACCAGGTGCAGGGACGTTTCAAACAGTTCAGGGCATTTTTCCAGGTGCAGGAACTCTTCAGGTGCTTTGCTATTCCTTGGGTGCAGGGGGGAACCCTAGGGAGAGGGGGATCTCCCTGAGGTGCAGTAGTTCGCCCTCAGATTCAACACTGTTACTCAGGTATGGGGGACCATACTTATGTGCAAGGGCTCTTCATTAAATCCTGGGTTCTTTGCTAGGTGCTGGGCTCTTGCTCAGGGTTGGGCTTTCCTTAATGTGCAGGGGCTCATCATCAGAGGCTGGGTTCTTCCTCAGGTACATGGCCTCTCCTCGGGTACATGTCCTCTCCTCAGGTGCAAGGGTTCTCCCTCAGGTGCATAGGCTCTCAAGCAGGTGCTGGACTCTCCTTTTGTGCAAGGGCTTTCTCAGATGCAGGCCTCTCCCAAATTACAGGGCTCTCCTCAAGGGTAGGGGCTCCTCATAAGGTGCTGTAGTCTCCCAAAGGTGTAGGAGCTCTTTCTCAGGTCTAGGGTTCTTAGTCAGGTGTAAGATCTCCTTAGGAGCTGGGTCTCTCCCTCAGGTGCAGAATGGTTCCCTTAGGTGCAGGGGTTCTTCATTGGATGATGGGATCCCTCAGGGCAGGACCTCTGAGGTGTAAAAATCTTCAAGTGCATGGGTTATTCTTCAAGTTCTAGGCTCTCTTTCAGGTGCAGGAGTCTCCTTTGAGTGCAGGGCTCTCCTTCAGGTGCCAGGCTCTCCCTCAGGTACAGGACTTTATCTCAGGTGCAGAGTTCTCACTCTGGTGCATGCTTTTCCCTCAGGGGCAAGTATGTTCCTCTGATGCATGAACTCTTCATATGAGTGCAGAGTTCTCCCTTAGATTTAGGGGTACTCCCTCAGGAGGAGGAACTGTCCCTCATGTGCAGCAGTCCTTCTCAGGTATAGGGCCTTGTCTCAGGAGAAGGGGCTCTCGCAGTGCAAGGGCTCTTTATCAGTCGTAGGGGCTGTTCCTCAGGTGCTGAATTCTTTCTCATGTGCAAGGGTTCATTCTCAGGTTCAGGCCTCTTTTTTAGGTGCTGGGCTCTCCTTTAGCATATGGGGCTCTCCTTCAGGTGAAGATCTCTCCCTTAGGTGCAGGGCTTGTCATCATGTGTGTGTACTCTGCCTCAGGAGCAGAGGCTCTCCTTCAGTTGCAGGACATCTTCTAAGGTCAGGGGCTCTCCCTCAGTTGCAGGAGCTCTCTCTCTCATGTAGGCAGTATTCCTCAGCTTCAGGGAATTTCCCTTAGGGATAAGACTGTATCTACAGTGCAGGGGTTATTCATCAGGCGTGGGGATTCTCCTTCAGGTGCAGGAACTCTAGGTACAGGGGCTACTTCATCAGGTCAGGGGCTCTCTCAGGTGCAGTGGCTTGTCATAAGATGTAGGGTTTTTTTCTCAGATTCAGGGGCACTACCTCAGGTGGTGGGACTCTCCCTCATGTGCAGGAGCACTTTTTCAGGTGCAGAGCTCTGCCCCAGGTGCAGGGGCTCTTCTGGATTCTTTCTCAGTTGCAGGGCTGTATCTCAGGGCCAGGGCTCTTGCTCAGGTGCATGGTTCTTTGTCAGGTGCAAGGTTCTCCCTCAGGTCCAGGGGCTCTCCCTCAAGTTTAGTGCTCTTCCTTAGGTGCAGGGCACTCTCTTAATTACAGGAGGTCTCTCTTAAGTGCAGGGACTCTTCATCAAATGCATGGACTCTCCCTCTAGTGAAAGCCTCTTTCTTTAGTGTGGGGGCTCTCCCCCAGGTGCAGGACTTCCCCTTGGGTGTATGGGTCTCCTTCAGGGTCAGGACTCTACTTCAGGTTCAGCATTCTTCCTAAGGTGCCAGGTTCTTCCTTATATGCAGGGGGCTGCCTCAGGTGGCGGGAGGCTCTTTTATATGCAAGGGCATTTATTCAGGTGCAGGGCTCTACCCCATATGGTGGGGCTCTTCCAATATCGGGGCTCTTCTTCTAGGTTCAAGGGCTTTTCCTCAGTTGCAGGAGCTCTCTTTCTCTCTGGTGCAGGCAGTCTGCCTCAGGTGCAGGACTTTCTCTCAGGGACAAGACTATGTGTTCAGTACAAGGGCTATTCATCAGGCACAGGGGTTCTTCCTCAGGTGCATGCACTCTTCATAACGTGCAGGGTTCTCTTTCAGATCAGGGACACTACCTCAAGTGGTGGGACTCTCATGTGTAGGAGCACTTCTTCAGGTACAGGGTTCTGCCTCAGGCACAGGGGCTTTTCTGGACTCTTTTCAGTTGCAGGACTGTATCTCAGGTGCAGGACTCTTTCTTGGGGGCATGGTTCTTTGTCAAGTGCAGGGTTCTACCTTAGGTGCAGGGGCTCTCCCTCAGATGCAGGGCTCTTTCTCAGTGGCAGGAGGTCTCTCCTAAGTGCAGGGACTCTTCTTCAGGTGTAGGAAATATCTCTCAGAGGCTTGCCTTCTTAAGGACAGGGGCTTTACACTAGGTGTGGGGGTTTTCCCCCAGGTTCAGTCTTCTTCCTCAGGTGTGGGAGTTTTTCCTTACATGAAGGATCCCTTCCTCAGGTGTAAGTCTTTCCCCTAGAAAGCACCCCTCTTCAGCAGGTGCTGGGCTTTCCCTCAGTTTCAGGGCTTTCACTTGGGTGCAGGACTCTATCTCAGGTTCAGAACTCTTCATAAGATTATGGGTTCTTCTTCAACCACAGTAGGTCTCCCTTGGGTGTAGGGACTCGCCCTCATGTGCAGGAGTACCTATTTAGGTGCAGGGATCTCTCCCAAATGAAGGGGCTCTTTTAGTACAGAGGCTCTTCATTAGGTACAGAACTTATTTCCTAGGTTTAGGGGATCTTCATCAGGTGATGGACACTTTTTCATGTGCAGTGGCTCTCCCTCAAGTGCAGGAGCACTCCTTCTGGTGTAAGTCTCTCCCCCCGGTACAGGGCCTCTTCAGAAGGTGCAGGGTCCTTCTCCAGGTTTAGGGGCACTTCATCAGGTGCTGGGCTCTTCCTTAGGAGCAGGGGGTCTCCATCAGATGAGGGGGATCTCTCTGAGGTGCAGTAGTTCTTCAGATTCAACACCATTATTCAGGTGCAGGAGATGATCCTCATGTGCAGGGGTTTTTCATTAAGTGCTGGGCTTGTTGTCAGTTGCAGGGCTTTCAGGTTTTGAGCCCTCTCAAAGGTGCAGGGGCTTTTCATCAGAGGCTGAGCTCTACTCTGGGTACTGTGCTTTTCCTCATTTGCAGGACTCTTTTTTTGTTGCAGAGGCTTTTCATCAAGGACTGGGCCCTTGTCAGGTGCAGGATATCTGCTACAGGTTCAAGGCTTTCTCTCAGGTGCACTTGTCTCTCTTAGGCACAGGAACTCTCCCTCAGGTGTTGGACTTCTTCTCAGGTTTAGCACTCTTCCTCAGGTTCTGGGCTCTCCCTCATGTGAAGGGGCTCTTTCTTAAGTTCGGGCTCTCCCTCAGGTGTAGGACTCTTCCTAAGGTGCAGACCTTTGTGGGGGTACTCCCTAAGGTGCAGAGGCTCTACCTCTAGTTCAGGATTTTTCCTCAGGTGCAGAACTCTTTCTCAGGTGTGGGGACCTTCCCTAGATCCGGACCTCTTTATCACGTGCTAGGCTCTCCCTCAGCTGTAGGGGCTCTCTCTCAGGTTCAGAGCTCTCCCTTTAGTGCTGGCGCTTTTTATCCGGTATGGGGACTCTTCGTAAGTGGTAGGGGCTTTTCTTCAGGTGAAGGAGCTTTCCTTCAATTTTATTGATCTTACTCTCGTGCAAGAGCTCTTTTTTTTTTTTTTAGAGCGCAGGAGCTCTTAATCAGGTGCAGGGCCCCTTCTCAGTTGCAGGTGTCTCTCTTAGGTTCAGGCAGTCTTCCCAAAGTGCAGGGACTCTCTCTCAGTTGCAGGCACTTTCCCTCAGGTGCAAGGCTCTTTCTTAGTTTCTTTCTTTTTTTGCAAAACTCTTTCTAGAGTGCAGAGTCTCTTTAGCAGGTGTGGGGGTTCTCCCTCAGTTGCAGGAGCTCACCCTTAGATGCGAGGGATCTTCAGCTACTGAGCTTTTCTTCAGGTTCAGGGCTTCTTCCTCAGGTGCCCGGCACTCCCTCAGGTAAAAGGGCTCTTTCTCATGTGCTGGTCTCTTCCTCAGGTACTGGGTCCATCTTCAGGTGTAAGTGATCTTTCTAAGGTGCAAGGCTCTCCCTTAGGTGCAGATCTCTTACTTGGGTGTAGAATTTTTTCAGGTGCAGAGGCTTTTCCTCTAGTTCAGTGGTTTTCCTCAGATGTGGGAACTTCTCAAGTGCAGGAAATCTCCTTTGGGTGTAGGGGCTCTCCCTTAGACAAGGGCTGTTCACCAGATGCAGAAACAAGAAGTCTATCTTAGGTGCAGGAACTCTTCCTGAACTGCTGGGACTCTCCCTAATGTGCTAAGGCTAATTCTTCAATGCAGGGACTACTCTTCATCAGGTGCAGGAGTTCTCCCTTGGGAACAAGGGTTCTTCATCAGTTGCTGGGGTCTTCCTCAGGTCCAGGGGCTCTCCCTCCAGTGGGAGGACTCTCCCTCATGTGCATAAACACTTTTTAAGATACAGCAGTCTTCATCAGGTTCTGGATTCTTCCTCAGTTGCAGGACTGTATCTTAGGTGCATGACTTTTTCTTGGATGTATGGTTCTCTTTTTATTTTTGCTTTTTTGAGTTGAAGTCTCACTCTGTCTCCCAGGCTGGAGTGTAGTGGCATGCTCACGGCTACCCCAGTATCGACTTGCTGGACTCTGGTGATTCTTTAGCCTCAGCCTTCCAGGTAGCCAGAATTACAGGCTCCTGTTACCACAACTGGCTAATTTTTGATTTCTTGTAGCGATGAGGTCTCACCAAGTTGCATGGGCTGGTCTTGAACCTGCCGGCTCAGACATTCCCCTTGCCTTGGCCCCTGAAGTGCTGGGATTACAGGCTGAGCCACTGAGCCTGGCCTGACGTATGGTTCTTTTCAGGTTCAGGGGCTCTCGTCAGGTGTTGAACTTTCTCTAAGGTGCAGGGGCACTTCATCAGGGTCTGGCCTCTTCTTCAGGTGCATGGACTCTACCTCAGGTAAAAGAGATCTCCTTGAGTAACTTTTCCTCAGACTCAGTGCTATTACTTAGGTGCAAGAGATATCTGTAAAATGAAATGGTTCTCCTCAGGTGCAGAGCTCTCCTTCAGGTGTTGTGCTTTTTTTAGGGTGTAGGGGCTCTTCATCAGGGACAGGCATCTCTCTTGGGTGCAGGCACTCTCCCTGAGATGCAGGGCTCTCCCTTATGTTCAGGGCTGTTTTATAGGGGCAGGAGATCTTCATCAGGTGCTGGGTTCTCAGGTACAGGGTTCTTCCTAAATTGGAAGGGTTTTCCCTAAGTTGCAGGGGCTCTTATTTGGGGTCTGGGTTCTCCCTCAGGTTTAGGGGCTCTTTCTCAGATGACATTACTTCTCTCTGGTGCAGAGTTCTCCCTCAGGTACAGGGCACTCACTCAGGAGTAGGATCTCCTCAGGACCTAGGTCCCTCCCTCATGTGCAAGGACTTTCCCTCAGGTACACATGTTCTCCCTCTGGTGCATGGACTTCTTATTAGTTCTTGGCTTTCCCTCAGTTGCAGGATTCATTTTTGGATGCAGAGTTCTCCTTCAGGTGCAGGGCTCTAATCACATGCTGAGCTTTTCCTCACATGCAGGTCTTTTCCTCAGAGTCTCAGCTCTTTCTCATGTGCAGGACTCTTTCTCAGGTTTATGGGCTCTTCATCAGGATGTAGGTTCTTTCTCAGGTGCAGGGCTCTTTTTCAGTTGAAGAACTCTTCTTCAGTTGTGGGGTTCTCCCTCAGGTACAGGTGTTCTCTCTGAGGTAGAGAGCTCTCGTTCAGGTGCAGGAAAACTTTATATAGTACAGGGTTCTCCCTGTGATGCAAAGGAAATCCCTCAGGTGGATAGCTTCTCCCTCAAGTGCAGGGGAATTTCTTCAGGTACAGGGTACGTTAACAGCTTAAGGGGCTCCCCCAGTGTAGGGATTCTTCATCAAGTGCTGGAATGTTTCTCAGATGCAGATGCTCGTTTTCATGGCCTGTTCTCTTCCTCATGTACAGGAGCTTTTTCTCATGTGCCAGAGCTCTTTTTCTGGTATAGGGCTCTCCCTCAGGTACAATGGCTCATCATTAGGTTTGGGACTGTTTTTCAGTTGGAGGGCTGTATGTCAGGTGTGTGACTCATTCTCATATGCAGGTCTCTCCCTCAGATGAAGGGGTTCTACCTCAGGTGGATGGGTTCTCTCTTGTGTGTCTGGGGAACTTCTTCAGATGCAGGGTTATCCCATTGGTTGGTGGGTTCTCACACATGTTCAGGGGCTCTTCCCCAGGGACAGCTGTTCTCCCAAGTGTAGGGACTCTTTAAAATTTGCAGGACTCTTCTACACATGCAGGTGCTTTTTATCAGGTACCAGGATCTTCCTTAGAGCAAAGACCTTTTCTGTGGTGAGGGGCATCTCCTCTGAGCTTCAGGAGTTCCCCTTTAGAGTCAGCGCTCTTTCTCAGGTGCCAGAGATTGTTCTCATGTGTAGAAGCTCCATCAGACGTAGGGCTTTATATATGGTGCAAGTGCTCTTTCTTAGCTGCAGGGCTCTCCCTCAGGTATTAGTCTCTCCCTAACGTACAGAAACTCTTCATCGGGGACTGGACTATTTCTCTGAGAGAGCAGGGCCTCTCTTAGGGGCAGGGAACTTTCTCATTTGCAGGGTTCTCCACAATGTGTAGGGGTTTTTTAGAGACTGACCTTTCTGTCAGGTTCAGAGGTTCCTCATCAGTTACAGGAGTGCTCCTTCAGATGCAGAGCCTCTTTATCAGGAGCTGGACTCTTCCCTGGGTGCAGGGACTCACTCAGGGACAGGACTTTCCTTCATTTTCAGGGCTCATCATTAGGGACAGGGACTCTTTTGAAGATGCTGGGTTCACCCTTAGTTGCAGGTGTTCTCCCTCAGGTGCAAGGCTCTTCATCAAGTCTAGGACTGTCACTCAGGTGCATGTATTTTTCAGATGTTGAGGCTCTTCCTCTGGTGCAGTGGCTCTTCTTCTGGTGATGGAACTTCTCCTTGGGTGCAAGAAATTTCCTTCAGGTTCAGGGACTCTCCCATAGACACATGGGCTCTTCACCAGATGCAGAAGCTCTGTCTTATGTGCAGGAGCTCTTCCTAAGGTGCAGGGCTCTCCCTCGGTGTCAAAGCAGAGGCTCTTCCTCACATGTAGGGGCTCTTTCTCAGTTGCAGGGAATCTCCCTCTGGTGCAAGGACCTTCCCTGAGGTGCAGGGCTCTTTCTTCAGTGCAGAGGATCTTTATCAGGTGCAGGAGTCTTCTCTCAGGTGCAGGAGTTCTCCCCCAGGTGCAGGAGTTCTTCTTCAGCTGCTTGGCTCTTCCTAAGGCCAGGGGCTCTTCCTCAGTTACACTGTATTTCCTCAGGTGGGCTATTTTTCCAATGTGGAGCTCAGCCTCAAGTGCTGATCTTATTCAGGTTCTAGGCTTTTTCTTTGGCACAAACCTCTCTTTTGGATGCAAGGCTCTCCTTCAGGTGTGGGGCTCTACTTCAGGTTCTGGGCTCTCTCTTAGGTGCAGGACCTCTTTCAGGTGCAGCACTCTTACTCAGGTGCAGTTTCTTCTCAGGACCTGGCAAGGGGTTCTTTGTTAGTTGCAGGATTTCTCAGGTGCAGAGCCTCTCTCTTCTGATGCAATGGCTATCTGTCAGGTGAGCAAACTTCTCAGATGTAGGAATTCTCCCTCAGGTGCAGGGGCAATTTCTTAGGCACTTGGGTACTTCATCAGATATAGATGGTTTTTCTCATGTGGAGGAGTTCTCCCTCAGGTGCAGGGCTCTCTTTCAGGTGTAGAGCTTTCCTTGAGTTGTGGTGGTTTTCATCAGGTGCTGGAATTTTCCTCAGGTGCAGGGATTATTTATGATGTGACTGTTCTCTCTCAGAGTCAGGGTGGCTGCATCTGTGGTGGGACTCTCCTTCATGTGCAGGGCTCTTCTTCAGGTGTAGGGCTCTTCCCCAGCTGTAGGGACTCTTCATCAGGTGCTGGAGTCTCTCTCAGGTGTGGGGGCTGGAGATGCAGATCTCCTTCAGGCTCAGCCCTTTTACTCAGGTTCAGGACTCTTTCTCAGGTGCTGGGGCTCTTCACTAGATGCTGTGATCTTCCTCAGGGGCAGGGGCTCTCCCTCCAGTTTAGGGCTCTCCCTCAGTTGCAGGAATTAGTCTTCAGGTACAGGGCTCTTTCTCTGATGCAGTGGCTCTCCCTGAGATGTGGGAACTTCTCCTTAGGTAAAGTAGGTCTCCTTCAGATACAGGGACTCTCTCTTAGGCACAGAGGCTCTTTACCAGATGCAGAAGCTCTCCATTATGTGTAGGAACTCTTCCTCAGGTGTAGGAGCTTTTTCTCAGGTGCCTATGTTCTTTGTCAAGTGTGGGGCTCTCCCTCAGTTACAGGGGCTCATTGTCAAGTTCTGGGTTTTGTCTCATTTTCAGGTCTCTATCTCAGTGCAGGGTTCTTTCTCAGGTACAGAGTTCTTCGTGTTCTGGAGTCTCCCTCTGGTGGATAAGCTCTACCTCATGTGTCTGGCATACTTCCTCAGGTGCAGGGCTGTGCCTCAGGTTGTGGGCCTCTTCCCCAAGTCGAGGGGCTATTCCCCAGGGGTAGCGGGTCTCCAGGTACAAAGGCTATTCAAAAAGTGTGCGGTTCTCTTTCCTGAGTGCAGGAGCTCTTCATCAGGTGCTGGGCTGGTCCTTAGTTGCGGAGATCCTCCATCAGGTGAGGAGAAATCTCTTGGATTCAATGCTGTCACTCAGGTTCAGGAGATATTTTTCCTGTGCAGGGGCTCTTTGTCAGATTCTGGTGTTTTGTCTAGTGCAGGAATTCTTTCTTAGGTGCAGAACTCTCCACTAGATATTACACTTTCCCTAACGTGCAACAGTTCGCTAATCTGGGACTTGACTGTCCCCCAGTGGTGCTACCTCAGGTGGAAGCACTCTCTTAATGTGCAGGAATGCTTCTTCAGGGGCAGGGCTCTCCCCCAGGTAGGGATCTCTTCATTAGCTTCTAGATTATTTCTCAGTTGCAGGGCTCTATCTCAGGTACAGGACTTTTTCCTCTGGTGCATGGTTCTTTGTTACGTACAGGGTTGTTTTCAGGGGCAGGTACTCTCCCCAAGTTGGTTGGGCTCTCCCCCATATTTAGGGGCTCTTCTCAAGGGGCAGGGACTCTTATAGGGGCTCTTCCAAAAGTGCAAGGTTCTCCTCCAGTTTCAGGAGCTTATCACCAGTTGCTGAGATATCCCTTAGGTGGAATGGCTATACCTTAGGAATTGGGGAAGTCCCTTAGGTGCAGGAGCTCTCCCTCAGAGTCAGTGCTATTACTCGGGTGCTGGAGATGTCTCTCATGTGCATGGAGCTTCGCATGCTGGGCTTTCTACACAAGTGCAGGACATCTTCCAGATGAGGATCCTCACCATAAGCTGCAGGAGCCTTCTCTCAGGTGCAGGATAGACTCCCCCATATTTATGGTAGGTGTTCTCTCTCAAGTTCAGCACTCTTACTCCGGTGTAGGAACCTTTATTCAACTATAGGGCTCTTTATCAGGTGCAGAGCTCTCAGGTATAGGAACTTCTCCTCAGGAGCTGCATCTCTTCTTCATGGACAGTGGCTTTCCCTCAGGTGCAGGAACTGTCCATCAGGTGCAGAGCTCTTCCTCAGGTTCAGGGAGTCTTCCTCAGATGCAAGGCTCTCCCTAAGGTGCAGGGACAGTTTATAGGGTTAATGTTCTCCCTCAGATTAAGACTGTCCTGTATGTCCAGAGGCCCTTCTTCAGGTGCTGAGGCTCTTCCTCTAGTACAGTGGCTCAAGAAGGTGGCTCTTTCATAGGTGGCTCTTTCATAGGTGTGGAAACTTCTCCTTGGGTGCAGGAAGTCTCCTTCAGATGGAATGGCTCTCCCTTAAGTTCAGGGGTTCTTCACTTTATAGAGAAGCTCTCTGTCAAGTATAGGAGCTCTTCCTCAGTTGCAGAAGATTTTTCTCAGGTGCAGAAATTCTTTGTCAAGTGTAGGACTCTTCCTTAGATGTAGAGGCTCATCTTCAGGTTCTGGGCTTTGTCTCAGTTGCAGGGCTCTATCTCAGGTACAGCACTTTTTCTCAGTTCCATGGTTCTTTGTCATGTGCTGGGTTCTCCCTCAGGCGAATAGGCTCCTCATCATGTGTCTGGCGTACTTCCTCAGGAACAGAGCTGTCTCTTAAGTTGAAGGCATCTTCCCCAAGTTCTAGGGCTCTTCACCAGGTGCAGGGGCTCTCCAGGTGCAAAGGATGTTCGAAAGGTGCAGGGCTTTCCCCCTCGAGTGCAGGGGCTTTTCATCAGGTACTGGGCTCGTCCTGAAGTGCAGAGACCCTCTCACAGGTGAGGAGGAATCAATGGAATTCATTGCTGATACTCAAGTACAGGAGGTCTTTTTCATGTGCAGGAGCTCTTTATCAGATTTTGGGTTTTTTGTCTGGTGCAGGGGTTCTTTCTTAGGAGCAGCAATCTCCCAGATACTAGGCTTTCCCTAACATGCAGCAGTGTGCCTTCAGGGACTGGACTGTCCCTCATGTCCCTCTTTCTTCATTGCGGGGACTCTTCATCAAATGTGAAGACTCTTCATCTGGTGGAGGAGTTCTCTTTTATGAGATTTAACTTGAGTCTTTTCATCAACATGAAATCAAGATTAGTTAATAAAGGTGCTAGATAGTGATATTTCTAACAGTAAGCTTTCAGTAGGCTTCCTGTGGGCGATGCGGTCTACATCACTAGGCCCAGTGACTGCCTTTTCCCCAAGCTCTCTTTTCCTTAATAGAGGTGGGTTCTCTCTGAAAGACTGATAGAGACTCTGGATACGAATGCATGAATCTGATATTGAGTTAGTCAGTTTAAGCAAGTAACTTGTGTGCCCTGTGCCTCCATCCCTCATCTATAAAATGGAGATCATTTTAGAACTTATCAAAGTGGGTTGATGAGAGAATCAAACAAAACATTGCATGAAGAGTGCATAACACATTGCCTGGCACATAGGAAGCCCTCAAGAAATACAAACGCTATTGTCAGCATTAGCATCATTATTATGAACTGATAGGTGAAGTAATAAAAAGACTTTGAAAGAAAATCTTATTTCTAGAAATCTCTCTGAAAGAAATATGACATATTACAAAACTTTTTGCATAAGAGTGCTCATATAGTATTGACATATAGTACATATAGCATTGTTTTTATTGGCGAAAATGTGGTAATGAAATAAATATCCACTGCAGGTGACTGCTGCTGTGGGACAGGCAGATCCAAGCCCAACTGCCCAGAGCGAGATAATAGCTCCCAGTTCCTGTTCTCATGGTGAGTCAAGTCACCTTTCTTGTCTCTACTGCAGCTCACCTTTGATGGACAGTGACACCTGGATCTGGAGGGAGGTAAGCCCAAATCCTTGGTGCCTCTGCTCTTGACCCCACAGGTGCGGGAGCTCTTTATCACAGGTAGGAGCTCTACATTAGGCATAACAGGTCTGCATTAGGTGCAAGTCTTGCTTCAGAGCCCTCATCAGGTGTCAAGGTTTCTCATCAGGTGGAAGCGCTTTTCCTGAGGTGCAGAAGCTTGTCTTCAGAGCAGGATCTCTTGATCAGATGGGGGAACTTCATCGAATGCAGGAACTTTTCCTCATTTGCAGAAACTCCTCTCAGGCTCCAGGACTCTACCTAAGGTGAGGCAACTCCCCCTCAGGTGCAGGGGTTTTCCCTGAGATACAGAGGCTTTCCCTGTGGTGCCAGAGTTCTCCCTTAGATGCAGAACTCTCCCTCAGATGCAGGGCTGTCTCTCAGGTGTTGGAGCTCTCCCTCAGGTTCTATGCTTTTACTCAGGTACAGGTTTCCCCCTCATATGTAGAAGGCCTTCATCAGTTGCTGACATATTTCTCAGGTGCAGGGACTTTCTCTCAGGTGTTGGGCTATCCCTCAGTTGCACAGCTCTCCCTCGGTTGTTGTGTTTTCCCTCAGGTGCAGTGCTCTTCTCCAAGAGCAGGAGCACTTTATAAGGTGCCAGATTTTCTCTCAAGTTCAGGGGCTCTTTCTCAGGTGTGGGTCTCTCTCTCAGGATTAGCCTTACTACTCAGGTGTGGGGTCTCTTATTTGCAGAAGCTCTTCATCAGGTGCAGGGCTCTCCCTCAGGTTCAGGGCTCTTCCTTACATGCACGGACTCTTCATCAGGTGTGAGGGCTGTCCTTCAGTGTCAGGGAATCTCCCCCAGGTGCAGGGAATCTTCCAGGTGCAGGGGTTTTCCCTAAAAGGCAGAAGCTCTTTCTCAAATACAGGAGCTTTTCATCAGGTGCAGGGCTCTTCCTTAAATTCAGGGGTTCTTCATCCTCTAGGTACAGGAGCTCTCACTTAGGTGCAGAGACTCTTCATGAGGTACTGGGCTCTCCCTCATATTTAGGGTCTCTGTCAGCTGAAGGAGCTCTTTCTCAGTGTCTGCATTCTTACTTAGGTGCAGGATTTCTGCCTCACATGCAAGAGCTTTTCATCTGTGCAGGTCCCTTCTGCAGGTACAGAAACTCTTTATCACATGCTGGGCTCTTTCTCAGATTCAGGGCTCTTCCTCTAGTTTAGGGATCTCCCTCAGATAGAGGGTCTCATCCTTGGGTGTAGGAGCTGTCCCTCAGCATCAGTACTCTTACTCAGGTACAGGGCTGTCTTTCAGGTGCAGGTGTCTCCCTCAGGTCTGGGGCTCTCTCAGTTGCAGGGCTTTCCCTCAGGTGCAAGGTTTCTCCCTCCGAAGCTGGAGCTCTTCATAATGTGCATGAGTCTACCTCAGGTGGACAGACACGCTCTCATTTACAGGGCACTTTTTTAGGTGCAGGGCTATCCCCTGGTTCAGGGTTTCTCTGCTGTAATTAGGGACTCTCCTAAGGGGCAGAAGTGTTCCCATGTTCAGGAGATCTTCATCAGGCCCAAGACTCTTCCCCAGGTTCAGGGCCTATTCATCAGGTACAGGTATGTCCCTCAGGTGCAGGGGTCTCCTGGTGCAGATCCCTTCTCCAGATGCTGAACTCTTTTACAGGTACAGGGCTATCCTTCAGGCTCAGGTGCAAGGTGTTCTACAGGTGCAAGAGCTCCCTATCACTTTCAGTACTCTTACGCAAGTTCAGGGTACTCCTCACGTGTAGGGTTTCCCCGTGAGTTTTAGAGTTTTCTATCTGGTGCAGGGAACTTCCTCAGCTAGTGAAGCTCTCCCACAGATGTAGGAGCTCTTGCTCCTGGTCACCTCAATTGTGTGAAGGGTTCTCTTTAAATTTTAGTGCTCTTTATGGGCAGAGGGCTCTTTCACAGGTGCAGGGATCTCCCTCAGGTATGGGGGCTATCAGTGAAGTTTAGTACTCTTTCTCAGGTGCAGAACACTCTCTCATTTGCAGGACATCTCTCTTAAGTATCTCTCTCAAGTACACAGACTCTCCCTAAAGTGCAAGCCTCTTTCTTCAGTGTGGGGGCTCTCCACCAGTGCGGGGGTTCTTCTCCAGGTGCAGGACTCTCCCCCAGGTGCATGACTTTCCCTCAGGTGCGTGACTCTTTCTCAGGTTCAGAATTCTTCTAAGGTGCCAGGTTCTTCTTTAGATGCAGGGGCCTCCCTCAGGTGACTGAAGTCTCCCTCATATTCAAAGGCATTTCTTCAGGTGCAGGGCTCTACCCCGTGTAAATGGGATCTTTCAGTGCAGAAACTCTTCATCAGGGACAGGACTCTTCCTCAGGTGCAGGATATTGTGGGAGCTCTCTCTAAGGTACAGGGTCTCTCTCTCTCTCAAGTTTTGGGCTCTTTCTCAGGTGTGGGGGCCTTCTCTTGGGCTCAGGGCCTCTTCATCAGGTGCTGGGGTCTTCCTCAGCTGTGGGGGCTCTCCTTCAGGTGCAGAGTCTCCTTTAAGTGCAAAGGCTTTTTATTATATATGGGGGCTCTTCCTCAGTTGGTAGGGGCTCTTCTTCAGGTACAGAAGTCTTCCCTCAAGTTTAGCACTCTTACTGACATGCAAGAGTTCTTCCTATTGTGCAAGGCCCTTTCTCAGTTGCAGGGGGTTTCTCTTAAGTGCAGGGAGTCTTCCTCAAGTACAGGAACTCTCTCAGTTGCAGGCACTTTCCCTCAGGTGCAAGACTCTTTTTCAGTGCAGAGTCTATCAGGTGTGGGAGTTGCAGGAGCTCACCTTCAGATGCAGGGGTTCTTCATCAGCTACTGGGCTCTTCCTTAAGCTCAGGGGATCTTTCTTAGGTGCCTGGCATTCGCTCAGGTGCAAGGGCTCTTTCTCATGTGCTGGGCTCTTCCTCAGGTGCTGGGCCTACCCTCAGTTGTAGGGGATCTTTTTTAGGTGCAAGGCTCTCCCTCGGGTCCAGATCTCTTACTCGGGTGTAGGAATTTTTCATGTGCAGAGACTCTTCCTCTGGTTCAGTGGTCCTTCCTCAGATTCAGAGACTTCTTGTCAGGTGCAAGAAATCTCCTTTAGGTGCAGGGGCTCTCCCTTAGACACAGGGGCTCTTCACCTGATGCAGAAGCAAGAGGTCTCTCTTAGGTGCAGGGAATCTTCCTAAACTTCAGGAACTCTCCCTAACGTGCAAGGTTCATTCTTTAATGCGGGGACTCCTCTTCATAAAGTGCGGGGGCTCTCCCTCAGGTACAGGTTCATCAGTTGCTGGGCTTCTCCTCAGGTTCAGGGGCTCTCCCTCAGGTTGTGGTACTCTCCCTCACGTGCAGGAACACTATTTTAGGTGCATCAGTCTTCATCAGGTTCTGGGTTCTTTCCCAGTTGCAGTGCTGTATCTCAGGTGCATGGGTCTTTCTCAGATGCATGGTTCTTTTCAGGTTCAAGGGCTCTCGTCAGGTGTTGGACTTTCTCTAAGATGCAAGGGCATAGGAGTCTAGGCTCTTCCTCAGGGTCATGGACTCTCCTTCATTTAAAGGGGCTCTCCCTGGGGTGCAGGAACACTCCCTCAGATTCAATGCCATTACTTAGGTACAAGAGATCTCCCTCATGTGAAGCAGCTCTTCCTCAGGTGCAGGGCTCTCCTGCAGGTGTTTTGCTTTCTCTAGGGTACCTGGTTTCTTCATCAGGGCCTGGGATCTCTCTTGGGTGCAGGTGTTGTCCCTGAGGTTCAGGGCTCTCCCTCATGTTCAGGGCTGTTTTATAGGGCCAGAGGATTTTCATCAGGTGCTGGCATCTCAGGTACAGGGTTCTCCCTGAGCTACAGGGGCTTTCCCTGAGCTGCAGGAGCTCTTCCTCAGGGTCTGGGCTCTCACTCAGGTTTAGGGGTTCTATCTCACATGCCATGACCTCTCTCAGGTGTAGAGCTCTCTCTCTCAGGTGTAGGGCACTCACCCAGGTGCAGGATCTTCTAAAAAGCTGAGTCTCTTCCTCATGTCTAGGAATTTCTTAGGTGCACTGGCTCTCCCTCTGGTGATTGGGCAGCTTATCAGTTCCTAGCTTCCTGCTAGTGCAGGGCTCATTTTTGGATACACAGTCTCCTTTAGTGCTGGGCTCTTCCTCACAGGCAGGGCACTCCCTCAGATTCTCAGCTCTTATGTGCAAGGCTCTCCCTCAGGTTCATGGACTCTTCATCAGGATCTAGGCTCTTTCTCAGGTGCAGAGTTCTTTTTCAGGTGAAGGGCTCTTCATCAGTTGTGGGGCTCTTTGTCAGGTGTAGGGCTCTCCCTCAGGTTCAGTGCTCTCTCTCAGGTACAGGGCTCTCCTTCAGGTGCAGGAACACTTTATATAGTACAGGTTTCTTCTTGTGATGCAAGAGGACTTCCTCGGGTGGACAATTTCCCCTCATGTGCAGGGGTATGTCTTCAGGGCATTTCCCTCATTTGCAGGGGTTCATCATCAGTTGCTGGACTGTTTCTCACATGCAGCAGCTCTTTCTCATGGTCAGCGCTCTTTCCTCATGTGCAAGAGCTTTTTCTCATGTGCCAGAATTCTTTTTCAGGTGTAGGGCTTTCCCACAGGTGCAACAGTTCATCATTAGGTTCGGGGCTATTCCTCAGTTTCAGGGCTGTATCTTAGGTGCAGGACTCTTTCTCGGGTGTTGGCTCATTCTCATATGCAGGATTCTCCTTCAGGTGAAGGGGTACTCCCTTAGGTGAATGCGCTCTCTTATCTGTGTCTGGGACACTTTTCAGATACAGGGTTGTCCCATAGGTTGCTACAGGAGCCCCTGCACATGTTCAGGGGCTCTTTCCTGGGGGCAGTGGTCTTCCAGGTGCAGTGGCTCTTGTTTTTGTTTTTTTTTCAGCTGGAGTCTCACTCTGTTGCCCAGACTGGAGTGCAGTGGCCGCCGTTCCTGGTCACTGCAGCCTCGACCTCCTGGGCTCTGGCGATCCTTCCACCTCAGCCTTCCTAGTAGCCAGAATTACAGGCACGCACTACCAAGCCTGGCTAGTTTTTTGATTTATTGTAGAGATGAGGTCTCGCCAAGTTGCCCAGGCAGGCCTCGAACCCGCGGGCTCAGGCAATCCACTCACCTCAGCCTCCCAAAGCGCGGGATTACAGGCTGAGCCACCGAGCCCAGCTAAAGTGGCTCTTTAAAATATGCAGGGTTCTTCCACAGGTGCAGGGTTTTTTGTTTGTTATTTTTGTTTTGTTTTTTGAGTTGGAGTCTCACTCCATCACCCAGGCTGGAGTGTAGTGGCACGCTCACCGCCACCCCAATGTTGACCTACTGGGCTCAGGCGATCCTTCCTCCTCAGCCTTTGGAGTAGCCGGAACTGCAGATGCGTGCTACCACGCCTGGGTAATTCTTTGCTATATTGTAGAGACAAGGTCTCACCAAGTTGCCCAGGCTGGTCTTAAACCCCAGGGTTCAGGCAGTCCTCTTGCCTCGGTTTCCCAAAGTGCTATGATTTCAGGCTTGAGCCACTGCGCCCGGCCTGCAGTGTTTTTTATTGGGTGCTGGTCTGTTCTTTAGAGCATAGTCCCTTTCTCTGGTTGGGGGGGGGTCGCCTTGAGGTTCAGGTATTCCTCCTCAGAGTCAGTGCTCTCAGGAGATTGTTCTCATGTGTAGAAGGTTTTCACCAAATGCGGGGCTTTTTGTGTGTTACAGGAGCTCTTTCTTAGCTACATGGCTCTACCTGAGATATTAGGCTCTCCTTAACATGCAGCAGCTCTTCATCAATGACTGGACTCATTCTTGGGTGCAGGGACTCTCTCAGGGGCAGGGATCTCTCATTTGTAGTGCTATACATATTGTGCAGGGACTGTTCATCAGGGGTTGGCCTTTCTCTCAGGTTCATGGTCTCTCCGTCAGGTACAGGAGCTCTCCTTCAGAAATGCAGGATCTCTTTATCAGGAGCTGGACTCTTTTTTGGGTATAGGAACTCTGTCCTGTGCAGGGCTTTCCCTCATTTGCAGGGGTCACCATTAGGGACTGGGGCTCTTTTCAGGTACTGGGCTCACCCTCAGTTGCAGGTGCTCTCCCTCAGGTCCAGGATTCTTACTCAGGTGCGTAAATTTTTCAGCTGCTGAGGTTTTTAATCTGGTGCAGTGTCTCTTCTTCTAGTGATGGAACTTCTTGGGTGCAAGAAATTTCCTTCAGGTTCAGGGACTCTCCCTTAGGCCCATGGCCTCTTCACCAGATGCAGAAGCTCTCCCTCATGTGTAGGAGCTCTTCCTAAGGTGCAGGGCTGTCCCTTAGTGTCAGGTTGGTTTCTTAACTGCAGAGGCTCTTCATCAGGTGTAGAGGCTCCCTTTCAGGTGCAGGCTGTCCATCAGTTGCAGACAATCTCCCTCTTTTGCAAGGACCTTCCCTGAGGTGCAAGGCTCTTTCTTCAGTGCAGACTCTTTATCAGGCATGGGAGCTTTCCCCCAGGTACAGGATTTCTCCCTCAAGTGCAGGTTTCTTCACCAGCTGCTGGGCTCTTCCTAAGATAAGGGGCTCTTCCTCAGGTGCACGCTTTTCATTGGGTGCAGGGGTTCTTCTTCAGGTGCTGACATATCTCTCAGGTATGGGCTGTTGTGCAGGTGTAGGACTCTTCCTCAGGTTTAGCCCTTTTATGCAGGTACAGGACTCTTCCTCAGGTGCAGGGGCTCTTCACTAAGTGCTGTGATCTCCCACAGGGCCATGGGCTCTCCCTTCAGTTTAGGGCTCTCCATCAGGTGCAGGTGTTCATCTTCAGGTAATGGGCTCTTCCTCAGGTACAGGTTCCCTTCATTAGGTACAGAGGATCTTCCTCTGGTGTAGTGACTCTTCCTCAGGTTTGGGAACTTCTCCTCAGGTGCAGGAAGTCTCCTCAGATTCAGGAGCTCTCCTTTCGGTGCATGGGCCCTTCCTCGCATTCAGAAGCTCTCTGTCATATTCAGCTATTTTTTTCTCAGCTTTGGAAATTGTTTTGTCAATATGGGGCTCTCACTCAGACGTAAGGGCTCATTGTTAGGTTACAGGCTCTGTCTCAGTGGTAGGGCTGTATATCAGTTAGAGGGCTCTTTCTCAGGTGCATAGCTCTTTCTCATGTGCTGGATTCTCCTTTGGGTGGATAGGCTCCCCATCGTGTGTGTCATACTTCCTTGGTTGCAGAGCTGAGCCTCAGGTTGAAGGCCTCTTCCTCAACTCCAGAGCCTCTTCCCCAGAGGGAGGGCCCCTCCAGGTAAAAAGGTGATTTGAAAGTTGCATGGCTCTCCCCCAAGTGCAGGGTCTCTTCATCATGTGCTGATCTCTAACTTATTCAGAGACTCTCCCTCAGGTGAGGAGGAATCCCTCTGGATTCAGTGCTGTCACTCGGATGCACGAAATCTTTTTCATGTGCAAGGGCTCTTTATCAGATGCTTGGCTTTTTGTCTGGTGTAGTGGTTCATTCTTTGGTGCAGGGCTCTCCCCCAGGTATTAGGTTCTCTGTAATGTGCAACAGTTTTCCATCAGGTACTAGGCTCTCTGTCAGGCGGAGTGCTCTTTGTTCATTTCAGAGACTCTTCATCAAGTCTGAGGACTTTCTGTCCAGTGCAGGACTTCCTCATTAGGTTCTGGATTTTTTGGCAGTTGTGGTGTTCTATCTCATGTTCAGGGCTGTTTCTCACATGGCTCTTTGTCAGGTGCAGGGTTGTTTCTCAAATGCAGATACTCTCCCCCAGATGGATGGGCTCTCCCCCATGTTTAGGGGCTCCTCTCCAGGGGCAGGGGCTCCTCCAGGGGCAAAGGCTCTCACAAAAGTGCAGGGTTCTCCTCCAGTTGCAGGAGCTTATCAATTGTTAAGATATCACTCAGGTGCATTAAGTAAAGGGATCTCTGTGAGGTGCAGGAGCTCTCCCTCAGATTCAGCACTATTGCTGAGGTGCTGGAGGTGTCCCCCCTGTTAGGGATTCTTCTTCATGTGCTGGGCTTTCTACCCAGATGCAGTCAACTTCCAAATGAGGGGCCGCTCTTCCTCAAGTTGTGGGAGCCTTCTCTCAGGTGCAGAGGCTATCAGGTGCAGGAGCTGTTTTTTTAAGTTTAGTGTTCTTACTCCAAGCAGGAGCTCTTCCACGTGTGCAGGAGCTCTTTATCAGGTGCAGGAGCTGTTTTTCAAGTTTAGTGTTCTTACTCCAAGCAGGAGCTCTTCCACATGTGCAGGAGCTCTTTATCAGGTGCTGGAGCTCTTTATCAGGAGTGGGGTTTTCCTCAGGTACAAGAACTTCTCAGGAGCTGGGTCTCTCCCTCATGGACAGTGGCTCTCCCTCAGTGCAGGAACTGTCCATCAGGTGCAGGCCTTCTTCATCAGGTGTTGGGCTCTTCCACAGGTTCATGGGCTGTACCTTAAGGTGCAAGACTCTCCATCAGGTCCAGGGATGCTTTATAAGGTGAGTGTTCTCCCTCAGATTCAGGGTGGCTCCGTCACATGGTGGGACTCTCCTTCATGTGCAGGGGCACTTCTTCATGTACAGAGCCCTTCTTCAGCTGCAGATGCTCTTCCTCAGGTGCTGGAGTCTCTCTCAAGTGTGGAGGCTGTCGTGCAGGTGCATGGCTCTCCCTCAGATTCAGCCCATTTACTCAGGGAGGGACTCTTCCTCAGGTACAGGGGCTCTTCTTCAGGTTTAGGGGTTCTCTGTTAGGTGCAGGAACTCTTTATAAGGTAACTGTTTCCCTTAGATTCAGGGTGTCTCCCTCATGTGGTGGGACTCTGCTTCATGTGCTGGGGTACTTTTTAAGGTACTTCTCCAGTTTCAGGGACTCTTCATCAGGTGCGGAGTCTCTCTCAGGTGTGTTGGCTGTCCACAGGTACAGGACTCTCCCTCAAGTTCAACCCTTTTACTCAGGTACAGGAGCTCTTCCTCACTTGTAGGGGTTCTTCACTGCGTGTTTCAGGGGCTGGAGCTCTTCCTCTGATTTAGCGTTCTCCCTCTGGTGCAGGAGGTCGTCTTCAGGTATAGGGATCTTTCTCAAATGCAGGGTTCCCTCAGGTGCAGAGGCTTCTCCTCGGGTGTGGGAACTTCTCAGGTGCAGAAAGTCTCCTTCATATGCAGGGGCTCTCCCTTAGGCACAGGGTATCTTCACCAGATGCAGAGGCTGTCTGTTATGTGGCCGAGCACATCCTCAGGTGCAGGAGCTTTTTCTTAGATACATAAGTTCTTTGTCAAGTGTAGCACTGTCCCTCAAATGAGGGGATTTGTTGTCAGATTCTGAGCTCTGTATCAGTTGCAAGACTCTGTCTCAGGTACAGGGTTCTTTCTGGGGTGTATCACTCTTTCTCATGTGTGTGGTCTCATTCAGGTGGATAGGAGGTCCATCATGTGTCTGGCACACTTCCTCAGGATAGGGCTTTCCCCTAGATTGAGGGCCTCTTCCCCAGGGGTAGGGGCTCTCCAGGTGCAAAGGCTATTCAAAATGTGCAGGTCTTTCCCCTGAGTTCTGGCGCTATCTTTAGGTGCTAGGCTTGTCCTTAAGTACAGAGATTCTCCCTCAAGTGAGGAGGAATCCCTCACATTCAGTGATCTTACTTAGGTGCAGGAGATCTTATTCATGTGCAGGGGCTCTTTATCAGATGCTGGGCCTTTTGTCTGGTGCAGTGGTTCTTCCCCGGATATTAGACTCTCCCTAATGTGCAACAGTTCGCCATCAGGTACTGGACTGTCCTTCAGGTGCAAGGCTCTTTCTTCAGGTGCAGGAGTCTCTTTCATGTGTGAGGACTTTCCATTCAGTACAGGAGCTCTTTCTCAGGTGCTGGGACTCTTTAAAAAGTAGGTGTTCTCTTTCAGATTCAGGGATACTTTCTTAGGTGAAGGGACACTCCCCCATTTGCAGGATCACTTCTACAGGTACAGGGCTCTTCCCCAGGTGAAGGGCTCTTCATTAGGTTCTGGATTCTTTCTAAGTGGCAGCACTCTGTCTCAGATACAGGGCTCCTTCTCAGGTGTATGGTTCTTTCTCAGGTGCAGGTTCTCTCCCCCAGGTGGATGGGCTCTCCCCCATGTTTATGGGCTCTTCTCCAGGGACAGGGTTCTTCCAGGTGCAGAGGCTCTTGCAGATATGTCAGGTTCTCCTCCAGTTGCAGGAGCTTACCATCAGTTGCGGAGATATTCTTTAGATGCAAGTATTGCACCTTAGGTAAAGGGGACCTCTTTGAGGTGCAAGAACTCTCCCTCAGACTCAGCGTTATTGCTCAGGTGCCAGAGATGTCCTTCATGTTCAGGGTTCTTTCTTCATGTGCTGGGCATTCAGCCCAGGTGCATGGCATCTTCCAGATGAGGGGCCTCTTACTAAGGTGCAGGCACCCTATGCAGAAATTCTTTCTCAGTGTAGGGCTCTCCTTCAGATGTAGGGGCTTGTTGACAGGTTCTGAGCTCTGTCTCAGTTGTAGGTTGCAATCTCAAGTGCATGACTCTTTCTCCAGTGCATGACTCTCTTGTGCCGGGATCTCCTTCAGGTAGATAGGCTCTCCATCATATGTCTGGGACACTTCCTCAGGAGCAGGGCTGTCCCTTAGATTGAGAGCCTCTTCCCCAAATCCAGGAGCTTTTCTCCAAGGACAGGAGGTATCTGGGTGCAAAGACTGTTTGAAAGGTGCAGGGCTCTTCCCTGAGTGCAGGACCTCTTTGTCAGGTACAGAGACCCTACCTTAGTTGAGGAGGAATCCCTGGGATTCTTACTGAGATGCAGGAGATTTTTTTCATTTGGAGGGGCTCTTTATCAGATGCTGGGCTACTCCTCAGGTGCAGAGAACTTCCCTCAGATGAGGAGGAATCCCTCAGTTTTAGTCTTTTTACTAAGAAATTGGAGATCTTTTTCATGTGCAGGTCCTCTTTATCAGATGCTGGACTTTTTGTTGGTACAATTCTTTCTAAGGTGCAGCTGTTTCCCAGATATTAGGTTCTCCCTAATGTGCAACAGTTTGCCATCAGGGATGGGTCTGTCCTTCAGGAGCAAGGTTCTATCTTCTTTGCAGGGAATCTTAATCAAGTGCAAGGACTCACAGTCTGGTGCAGGAGTTCCCTCTTAGGTGCTGGGACTCTTTATAAGGTGTGTGTTATCCTTCAGATTCAGGGGGCTTTTTCAGGTGGAAAGACTCTCCCTCATGTGCAGGAGCACTTCTTCAAGTGTAAGGCTCTCACCCAGGTGCAGGGGCTCCTCGTTAGGTTTTGGATTCTTTGTTAGTTGCAAGGTTGTATCTCAGGTACAGGGCTGTTTGTTGGGTTCATGGTTCTTTGTCAAGTGCAGGGTTTTCTCTGTTGCAGATTTTCTTCCATAGGAGGATGGGCTCTCTTCCATTTTGAGGGGCTCTTTTCCATGGGCTTTACCAGTTTCAGGGAATTTTCATCAGGTTCTTGAGTCTCTTTCAGGTTTGCGGGCTGTCCCACAGGTGCAGGGCTCTTTCTCAGGCTCAGCCCTTTTACTCAGGTGCAGGACTCTTCCTCAGATGCAAGGGATCTTCACTGGGTGCTGTGATCTCCCACAGGGGTAGGGGCTGTAACTCTGGTTTAGTGCTCTCCCTCAGGTGCAGGAGTTCATTTTCAGGTATAGTCTTCCTCAGGTTTAGGCTTCCTTCATTAGGTACAGAGACTCTCCCTCTAGTGCAGTGGCTCTTCCTCAGGTGCAGGAACTTCTCCTTGGGTGCAGGACATCTCCATAGATACAGTAGCTGTCCCTTAGGTGCAGGGGCTCCTCACCAGATGTAGAAGCTCTGCTATACATGCAGGAGCTCGTCCTTAGGTGCAGGAACTTTTTCTCAGGTATAGAAGCTCTTTGTCAAGTTTAGAGCTCTCTTTCAGATGCAGGAGCTCATCATCAGGTTCTGAACTCTGTCTCAGTTGCAGGGTTCTATCTCAGGTGCAGGGCTTTTTCTTGGGTGCATGGCTCTTTCTCATGTGCTAGGATGGATAGGCTCTCCATCATGTTTTTGGCCCACTTCCTCAGGTGCAGGGGTGTCCCTTTGGTTGAGTGCCTCTTCCCCAAGTCCAGGGGCTCTTACCCAGGGTCAAGGCCCTCCAGGTGCAAAGTTGCAGGGCTCTTCCCCGAGTACAGGGACTCTTCACCAGGTGCTGGCTCCTCCTCAGGTGCAGAGATTCTCTCTCAGGTGAGGAGGAATCCCTCAGATTCAATGCTCTTACTCAGGTGCAGGAGGTCTTTTGCATGTACAGGGACTCTTTATCAGATGTTGGGCTTTTTGTCTGGTGCAGGGATTCCTTGTTTGCTACAGGGATCTCCCCCAGATATTAGGTGCTCCCTAACACGCAGTAGTTCACCATCAGGGACAAGACTGTCACTCAGGTGGAAATCTCTTTATTCTTTGCAGCACTCTTCATTTAGTACAAGGACTCTTTGGTGCAGGCGGTCTACTTCAGGTTCTGAGACTCTTTACAAGTTAGGTGTTCATTTTCAGATTCAGGAGCGCTTTCTGAGGTGGAATCACTCTCTCTCATGTGCAGGAGTACTTCTTCATGTGTAGGGCTTTCCCCTAGATGCAGGGCTCTTAATTAGGTTCTGGATTCCTTCTCAGTTGCAAGGCTCTATCTCAGGTATAGGACTCTTTCTCAGGGACATGGTTATTGTCAGGTGCAAGGTTCTTTTTTCTCAGGCACAGATTACACTCACCCAGGTGGATGGGCACTCCCCCATGTCTATGGGCTCTTCTTCAGGGGCAGAAGCTCTTCCAAAAGTGCAGGATAGTGTTCCAGTTGCAGGAGCTTATCATCAGAGCTGTACCTTAGGTTAATGGGATCTTCCTGATGTATAGGAGCTCTTCCCCAGACTCAGTGCTGTTACTCAGGTGCCAGGGTTGTCCATTGTGTGCAGGTACTCTTCTTTGCATGCTGGGCTTTCTATCCAGGTGCAGGGCATATGCCAGATGATGGGCTTCTTAAGATACAGGAGCCCTCTCTCAGGTGCAGGGGGTCTATTTCAGGGCTCTCGTTCAGGTGCAGGAGTTAGTCTTCAGGTATAGGGCCCTTTCTCAGGTGCTGGGACTCTTTATAAGGTGGTTGTTCTTCAGATTCAGGGGTGCTTTCTCAGGTGGAAGGACTCTTCTTCATGTGCAGCATCTAATCTGCAGGTGCAGGCCTCCTCCCTGGCACAGGATCTCTTCATTAGGCTTGGCATTCTTTATCAGTTGCAGGTCTCTAACTCAGGTACAAGGCTTTGTCTTGGGTACATGGTTCTTTGTCATGTGAAGGGTTCTTTCTCAGGTCCAGGTACTCTCACCCATGTGGTTGGTCTCTCCTATGTTAGGGGCTCTTCTCCAGGGGCAGGGTCTCTTCCAGGTACAGGTGCTTTTACAAAAGTACAGAGTTCTGCTTCAGTTGTCAGAGCTTATCATCATTTTAAGATATCTCTGAGGAGCAAGCACTGTACCTGAGGTAAAGGGGATCTATGTGAGTTGTAGGAGCTCTCCCTCAGACGCAGCACCAGTACTTAGGTGCTGGAGATGTCCCTCAGGTCAGGGGGCATTTTTCCAACTGCTAGGTTTTCGACCCAGGTACAGGACATCTTCCAGATGAGGGCCTCTCTGTAAGATGCAGGAGCCCTCTCTCAGGTGTGGGGGCTCTCTTTCACATGCAGTAGCTCTTTCTCAAGTTTAGCACTCTTACTCTGCTGCAAGAGCACGTCCTCATTTTTAGGATCTATTCATCAGGTGCAGCAGACTTTACTTAGGTGCAGGGCTCTTGCTCAGGTACAGGAAATTCTCCTCAGGAGCTGGATCTCACCCTCATGGATATTGGCTCTCCCTCAGGTACAGGAACTGTCCCTCCAGTGCAGAGGCTATTCATCAGATGCTGGACACTTTCTCAGGTTTACAGGCTCTCCCTCAGGTGCAAGATTCTCCCTCAGGTGCAGGAATTTTGTATAAGGTAAGTGTTCTCCCTCAGAATCAGGGTGACTCCCTCACATGTTAGGACTCTACTTCATGTGCAGATGCACTACTTGGGGTGCAGGGCTCTTCCACAGCTGAATGGGTGCTTCATCAGATGCTGTAGTCTCTGTCAGGTATGGAGCTCCTCTCTTAGGTGTCTTGCAGGTGCAGGGCTCTCCTTCAGGGTCAGCTCTTTTACTCAAGTGCAGGTTTCTTCCTCAGGTGCAGGGCCTCTTCACTTGGTGCTGTAATCTTCAAGGGAAGGAGACCTTCACCAGATGCAGATACTCTCTGTCATGTACAAGAGCTTTCCCTCAAGTGCAGGAGCTTTTGCTCAGGCACAGAAGTCCTTTATCAAGTATAGGTCTCTCCTTCAGAGGCAGGGGCTCATCATCAGGTTCTAGGCTCTGTCTCAGTTGCAGGGCTCTGTCTCAGGTGCAGGACTTTTTCTTGGGTGTATGGTTCTTTTTCATGTGCTGTGTTCTCCCTCAGGTAGATAGACTCTCCATCATGTGTCTGGTACACTTCCTCAGGTGCAGGACTGTCCCTTAGATTGAGATCCTGTTACCCAAGTCCAGGGGCAGGATCTCTCCCAGTGAAAATGTAGTACAACAGGTGAAGGGCTCTTCCCTGAATGCAGAGACTCTTCCTTAGTTTCTGGATCCTTCTTTGAGCATAGATCCTTCCTCAGAGGAGGAAGAATCCCTTGGATTCAGTGCTTTTACTCAGGTGCAGGAAGTCTGTTACCTGTGCAGGAACTCTCTATCAGATGCTGGGGTTTTTTTTTCTGTTGCAGGTGGTTTTTCTTAGATGGAGGACTCTCCCTCAGATACTTGGCTCTCCCTAACATGCACCTGTTTGCCTTCAAGGACTAGACTGTTCTTCAGGTGCAAGGCTCTTTCTTCATGGCAGAGACCATTCACCAAGTGCAAGGACTTCTCATCTGGAGAAGGGGCTCTCTTTTATGAGCTTGTATTTGAGTCTTTATATAAACTCGAAATCAAGATTTGTTGATGAACATGCTGGATGGTGACATTTCCCACAAGAGCTTCCAGTTTGCTTTCTGTCTGGGCGAAGCAACCAGTATCACTAGGCCAAGTTACTGCCTTATGCCCAGTCTCTCTCTTTTTAAATAGAGGTGGGTTAACATTGAAAGAATGGGATAGACTCTGGATGAGAATGTGTGAGTCTGGTATTGACTTAGTCACTTTAAACAAGTGACTTGTGTGTCCTGTGCCTCCATCCTTATTTCTAAAATGGGGAACATTTTACAACTTACCAAATTCAGTTGATGAAAAGAGAAAACAAGACATTGCATGAAGAGCGCATACATAGTTCCAAGCCAATAGGAAGCCCTCAAGAAATAAAACAGCTCTTGTCAGCATTAGTATCATTATTGCAATGATTGGTGAAGTAATAAAACAGACTTGGAAGGAAAATTTGGGGGTATCCTATATTATTTCTAGAATCTCTCTTAAAGAAATATGACATATGTACAAAACTTTTTGCACAAGAGTACTCATATAGTATTGGTTTTAATGGCAAAAATGTGGTAGTAACCTAAATATCCCCTGACAGGTGACTGCTGCTGTGGGACAGGCAGATTCAAACCCCACTTCCTAGAGCAAGATTAGATCCCCCAGTTCTTCTTAAGTCCTGTTCTCATGGTGAGTCAAGTCACCTTTCGTGTCTCTGCTGTGGCACATACTTTGATGGACGTTGGTACCTGAATCTGGAGGGATGTAAGCCCAAATCCTTGGTGCTTCTACTCTTGATCTCACAGGTGCAGTAGCTCTCCATAAAGTGTGGGAGCTCTTTATCACAGGAAGGAGTTCTACATTAGGCATAGTAGCTCTGCTTTAGGCGCAAGAGTCTTACTTCAGGTGGTGGAGTCCTTCAACAAGTGTTGAGGCTTCTCATCAGGTGTCAGAGCTCTTCATGAGGTGCAGAGACTACACCTGAGATAGAGTCTTACACCAGAAGGAGAGCTCCTGCACCCAAGAAAGAGCCCCTACACCTGAAAGAGAATCCTGCACCTTATGAAGAGCTCCTTCTCTTGGAGAAGAGCCTTGCACCTGAGGGAGATTACTAAACCCGAGGGAGAGCTGTGCACCTAAGCGATAGCCCAGCACCTGAGAGAAAGCCCTTGCACCTGAGAAAGAATCCAGCACCTGATTAACAACTCCTAAATGAACATCAACAGAGCAGGATCTCTTGATCTGGTGAGGGAATCTCTTCATCAGATGCAGGAACTTTTCCTCATTTGGAGAAGCTCCTCTCAGGCTCTAGGACTCTACCTAAGGAGAGGCAGCTCCCCTTCAGGAGCAGGAGCTCTCCCTGAGGTGCTTGGGCTATTTATGAGATGAAGGAGTTCTCCCTCAGATGCAGGGCTTTCCCTCAGGTTCAATGATCTTACTTAGGAATAGGATTCTCTCTCAGATTTAGGATGCCTTAATCAGGTGCTGGAATCTTTCTCAGGTGCAGGGGCTTTCTCTCAGGTACTGGGCTATCCCTTAGGTGCACAGCTCTCCCTCGGGTTTAGTGATTTCCCTCAGGTGCAAGGCTCTTCTCCAATAGGAGGAGCTCTTCTCATAAGGATGCAGAATATTCTTTCAGTTGTAGGGGCTCTTTCTCAGGTGCAGGAGCTCTCCTTCTGGTGTAAGACTCTATGTTAGGCGTAGGTCTCTTCTCAGGATTAGCATTCTTACTCAGGTGCAGAATCTCTCATGTGCAGGAGCTCTTCAGCAGGTGCAGGAGTTTTGCCTTATGTGCAAGAGCTTTTCATCTGATTTAGGGTCATCCTTCAGGTGCAGAGGCTCTTTGTCACAGTCAGTGCTCTTCCTCAGGTGCAGGGATCTCTCTCAGATAGAGGGAAACATTCTCAGGTATAGGAGCTGTGCCTTAGCATAAGTGCTCTTACTCAGATACAGGGCTCTCTTTCAGGTCAGTTGTCTCCCTCAGGTTCAGAGCTCTTTCTCAGGTGCAGGGCTCTCCCTCAGCTGCAAGGATTTTCCCTGTAGTACAGAGCTCTCCCTCAGATACTGGAGCTCTTCATAAGGTGCATGGATCTCTCTCAGGTGGAGAGACTCCCTATCATGTGCATGGGTACTTTTTTAGATGCACGGATCTCCCCCAGGTTCAGGACTCAGTAATGTCCCTCAGGTGCAGGCCTGTCATCCAGGTGCAAGGCCCTCCTCCAGATGTTGAAGTATTATTCCTCAGGTACAGTGCTCTCCTTCATGTTCAGGGCTCCTCCTCAGGTGCAAGGATCTGCTTTAGATACAGGCACTCTCCCTCAGGTGTAGCAACTCCCTATAATGTTCTGGACTCCTACATAAGATTAGGGCTCTTCTCAGGTATTGCATTTCCCAGAGGTTTAAGGCTCTCCCTCAGGTACAGGGAACTTCCTCAGCTAGCACAGCTCTCCCAACAGGAGCTCTGGCTCTTGATCACCTCAGTTGGGTTCAGGGTTCTCTTTCAGTTTTAGGACTCTTCATTGGGTATAGGGCTCTTTCTAATTTTCAGGGATCTCACTCAGGTGCAGGGTTTTCCCTCAGATGGTGTGTTCTCCCTTAGGCACAAGGGCTATTCCTTAAGATTAGTGCTTTTCCTCAGGTGCAGGGCTCTCTCTCAGTTGCAGGAGTTCTTTCTTCAGTTCAGGGACACTTCTTCAATTGCGTGAAATCTTCCTCAGGTACAAGTATCTTTCTTCAGTGTGGGGGCTCTCCTCCAGGTACAGAACTTCCCCTCAGGTGCCAGGACTCTTCGTCAGGTTCAGAATTCTTCATTAGGTGCCAGGTTCTTCTTCAGATGCAGGGAGGCTCTCTCAGGTGGGGGTAGGTTATCTTATATGCAGGGGCATTTCTTCAGGTGCAGGACTCCATTTCTTGGGAAGGGGCTTTTCCAGTGCAGGGGTTCTTAATCAGGTGCAGGGCTCTTTCTCAGGTGTAGGGCTGTTCATCACATGTATGACTCTTCCTCAGGTGCAGGGCTCTCCCTCATGTGCAGTGGCTCTGCATGATGTGCCAGGGCATTTATTCAGATGCAGCACTGTCTCTCAGGTTGAGGGGCTATTTCCCATGTTTGGGAGCATTTCTCCAGGGGCCAGGGCTCTCCCAGGTGCATGGACTCTTCAAAAGATGCAGGCCACTTCTCCAGGTGCAGGGACTCTATGTCAGGTGCTTGTCTCTTCCTTAGGTTCAGGGCCTTTCCTTCAGGTGAGGGAATCTTCCTGAGGCTCAGTAGTTCTCCCTCAGATTCATCACTATTACTCAGGTACAGGAGATCTTATGTGCAGGGGCTCTTCATTAAGTGCTTGGCTTGTTGTCAGGTGCAAGGCTCTTTCTCAGGTTTTGGGCTCTCCCTAAGGTGCAGGGGCTCGTCATCAGAGGCTGGGCTCTCCTTAGGTGCAGTTGCTCACCCTCAGGTGCAGGCTCTTAACCAGGTGCTAGACCCTCTTCAAGTACAAGTGCTTTCTCAGGTGCAGGCACCTCCCAAATTCTAGGGATCTTCTTAGGGGAAAGGGCTCTTCAGAAGGTTCTGGAGTTTCTCTCAGGCATAGGAGCTCTTTCTCAGGTGCGGGGTTCTTAGGTGAAGGGCTCTTAGTCAGATGCAGGAACTTGTCCTCAGGTTTCTCCCGAAATATAATGGCTTTCCCTCGGGTGCAGAATGTTTCCCTCAGGTACAAGGGCACTTCTTTGGGTGTTGGACTCTCCTTCAGTGGCAGAGCCTCTCTCTCAGGTATAGAAAGCTCCCTTGGGTGCATGGACTCTTCATCAGGTTCTAGGCTTTCCCTCAGGTCAAGAGTCTCTTTTGGGTGCAGGGCTTTCCTTCAGGAGTGAAGCTCTTGCTCTTTATCAGGTGCTGGGTTCTTCCTCAAGTACAGGGATGTACCTTAGGTGGAGGGGTTTCCCTCTGGTGCATGCCTCTCCATCAGGGGCCAGTTGTTCCCTCCAATGCAGGAACTTTAATAGGGTACAGAGTTCTCCCTTAGATGCAGCCCCTCAGGTGGAGGGACTCTCCCTCCTGTGCAGGAGTACTTCAGTTACAGGTGATTCTCTCAAGACCAGGGGCTCTCCCAGTGCAGGGGTTCTTTGTCAGGTATAGGGGCTCTTCCTCAGTTGCTTGATTCTCAGGTGTGGTGGCTCTTTCTTAGGTTCCGGGCCTCTTCCTCAGATGCTGGTCTCTCACTCAGCAGCAGGGCTTTTCCTTATGTGCAGGAGCTCTTCATCGAGTGTGGGGCTCTCCCTCTGGAAGAGAGGCTCTTCTTCAGTTACAGAGCATCTTCTAGGTGCAGGGTCTCTCTGTTTCAGAAGCTCTCTCTCTGGCTCAGGCAGTCTGCCCCAGATGCAAGGACTTCCCTCAGGCACAAGGCAGTGTCTTCAGTGCAGGATCTATTCATCAGGTGTGTGGGTTTTCCCTCGAGTGCAGGAGAGTGCTCTCTCTCTCTCTCTTCTCTGTTCCTCTCTCTCTTTCTCATGCAGGAGCTCTTCATCAGGGGTTGGGGTTTCCCTCAGGTGCAGGGACTTTTTGTAAGGTACAAGGTTCTCTCTCAGATTCAGAAGCATTACCTCAGGTGATGGGACTCTTCCTCATGTGCAGGAACACTTCTTCAGGTACATGGATCTGCCCCAGGTGCAGGGACTCTTTGGGATTATTTTCAGTTGCAGAGCTGTATCTCAGGTACAGGGCTCTTTCTCGGGTACATGGTTGTTTGTCAGGTGTAGGATCCTCCCTGAGGTACAGGATCTCTCCCTCAAGTTTAGTGCTCTTCCTCAGGTGCAGGGCTCTCTCTCAGTGGAAGGAGGTTTCTCTTAAGTGCAGGGACTTGAAGCAAGTTCCTCAGGGGCAAGCCTCTTTCTTCAGTGTGGGGGCTTGCCACCAGGCGCAGGGGCTCTCTTTCAGGTGAAGGACACTCCCTTGGGTGCATAGCTCTCCTTAAAGCACAGGTCTCTCCCTCAGGTTCAGAATTCTCCCTAAAGTACCAGGTTCTTTCTCAGATGCATGGGTGCTCCCAAAGGCAATGAAACTCTCCCTCATGTGCAGGAACACCTCCTTAGGTATAGGAATCTCTCCCAAGTGAAGAGGCTCTTTCAGTGCATGGGCTCTTCATTAGGTGCAGAGCTTTTTGCCTACATGTAGGGTCTCTTTATCAGGTGCTGGACTCTTTCTAAGGTGCAGCAGCTCTCCCCAGGTTTAGGAGCTCTTCATCAGGTGCTGGATTTTCTCTCAGTTGCAGACCTCTATCTCAGGTGCACGGCTCTTTCTCGGATCCATGACTCTTTCTCAGATCCATGACTCTTTCTCAGGTACAGGGTTCTCCTTCAGGTGCGGGAGTTCTCCCTCAGGTGGATGGGCTCTTCATCATGTGTCTGGGGCACTTCTTCAGGTACAGGACTGTCCCTTAGGTTGAGGGGCTCTTTCCCATGTTAGGAGCACTTCCCCAGGGGCCAGGCCTCTCCCAGGTACAGGGGCTCTTTAAAAGGTACAGGGCCCTTCTCCATGTTAAGGGGATCTTCATCAGGTGTAGGCTCTTTCTTACATGCAGGAGGATCTCCCTCAGGTAAGGGGGATCTCCCTCAGGTGCAGTAGTTCTCCCTGAAATTCAGCACCATTACTCAAGTGCAGGAGACCATCCTCGTGAGCAGGGTCTCTTTGTTAAGTGCTGGGCTTGTCAGGTGGAGGGTTCTTCATAGGGTTTTGGGCTCTCCCTAAGGTGCAGGGCTCTTCATCAGAGGCTGGGCTCTACCTTGGGTGCCAGGTTTTCCTTTATTTGCAGGGTCTCTTTTTTGTTGGCAGGGCCTCTTCATCAGGGACCAAGTTCTTTGTCAGGTGCAGGGTCTCTCCTTCAGGTGCAAGGCTCTCCCTCAGGTGCAAGTGTCTCCCTTAGGTGTGGGAGCTCTCCCTCTGGTGTTGGAGCTCTTTCTCAGGTTTAGCATTCTTACTCAGGTTCAGGGCTCTTCCTCATGATTGGGGCTCTCTCTTAAGATCAAGCTCTTCCTTAGGTGTAGGACTGTGGGGGCTCTCCTTGAGAGACAGGGGCTGTCTCTCAATTTCAGAGCTTTCCCTGAGATGCAGGACTCTTCCTCAGGTGCAGGACCTTTCTCATGTATGGGGGCCTTTCCTCAGGTTAATGACCTCCTTATCAGGTTCTGGGCTCTCCCTCAGCTGCAAGAGCTCTCCCTCAGGTTCAGGGATCTCCCTTAAATGCAGGGGCTTTTTATCAGGCGTGGGGCTATTCCTCAGGGGCAGGTGATTTCTTCAGGTGCAGGAGTTTTCCCACAAGTTTTTATATATTTATTTATTTTTTAAATTAAATTTTATTTTTTTTAAGTTGGAGTCTCACTCCATCACCCAGGCTGGAGTGCAGTGGCACACTCACGGCCTCCCCAGTGTTGATCTGTTGGGCTCTGGCGATCCTTCCACCTCAGCCTTCCAAGTAATTGGAACTCCAGGCGCACGCTACTATGCCCATCTAATTTTTGGTTTACTGTAAAGGCGAGGTCTCGCCAAGTTGCCCAGGCTGGTCTCGAGCCCGTGGGCTCACACAGTCCCCTTGCCTTGGCCTCCCAAAGTGCTGGGATTATAGGCTGCACCACCGAGCTTGGCTTTCCTGCAGGTTTAAGGCTCTTACTCATATGCAACAGCTCTTTCTATTGTGCAGTAGCTCTTTATCCAGTGCAGGTTCCTTTCTCAGTTGCAGGAGGTCTTTCTTAGGTGTAGGGAGTCTTCCTCAAGTATAGGGATTCTCTCTGAGTTGCAGGCACTTTCCCTCAGGTACAAGGCTCTTTTTTCAGTGCAGAGGGTCTTTATGGGGGGTGGGATTTCTCCTCAGTTACAGGAACTCACCCTCAGAAGTGAGGGTTCTTCACCAGTGACTTGACTCTTATTCAAGTTCAGGGGTTCTTACTCAGGAGCTAGGCACTCCCTTAGGTGCAGGGGCTCTTTCTCATGCTGGTTTCTTCCTCAGGTGCTAAGCCCACCCTCAAGTCCAGATCTCTGACCTGGGTGCAGGAATTTTTCATGTGCAGAGGCTTTTCCTCTGGTACATTGGTTCTTCTTCAGATGTGGCAACTTCTCAGATACAGGAAATCTCCTTTGGGTGCAGGGGCTCTCCCTTAGACACAGGGGCTCCTCACCAGATGCAGAAGCAAGATGTCTCCCTTAGGTACAGGGTCACTTTCTCAACTGCAGGGACTCTCCCTAACGTGGAAGGCTCATTCTTCAGTGCATGGACCCTTCATCAGGTGTGGGACTCTCCCTCAGGTGCAGGAGCTATTCCTCAGGTACAGGGGCTTTCATAAGTTGCTGGGCTTTTCCTCATGTTCAGGTGCTCTCCCTCAGGTTGCGCTACTCTCCCTCATGTGTAGGAGCACTTTTTTAGGTGCGGCAGTCTTCAGGTTCTGGATTCATTCTCAGTTGTAGGGCTATATCTCAGGTGCATGGCTCTTTCTTGGATGTATGGTTCTTTTCGTGTGCCAGGGCTCTCATCAGGTGTTGAACTTTTTCTAAGGTGCAGGGGCACTTCATCAGGGTCTAGGCTCTTCCTCAGGTAAATGGGATCTCCCTGAGGTGTTAGAACTCCCTCAGACTTAGCGCTATTATTAAGGTGCAAGAGATTCCCCTCAGGTGAAGCAGCTCTCCCTCAGGTGCAATGTTCTCCTTCAGGTTTTATGCTTTCTCTGTGGTACAGGGGCTCTTCATCAGGGAACGGGATCTCTCTTGGGTGTAGGTGTAGGTCTTTCCCTCTTGTTCAGGGTTGTTTTATAGGGGCCAGGGTTTCTTCAATAGGTACTGGGCTCTCAGGTACAGGGCTCTACCTAAGTTGCAGGGAATTCCCTAAGCTGCAGAGGTTCTTCATCAGGGGTTGGGCTCTCCCTCAGGGTTAAGGGCTCTCTCTCTCAGATACATGACCTCCCTAATGTGCAGAGCTCTCCCTCAGGTGCAGGGCACTCACTTAGGAGCAGGATGTTCTCCTCAGGAGCTGGGTCTCCACCTCATGTGCAGGGGCTGTCTCTCAGGTGCAGGAATTTCTCTGGTACACAGGTTCTCCCTCTGGCGCATGGGCTCCTCATCAGTTCTTGGCTCCCCCTCAGGCACAGGGCTCATTTCTGTGTGCACAGCTCTCCTTCAGTTCAGTTCCAGAGCTCTTGATTAAATGCTGAGCTCTTACTCATGTGCAGGGCTCTCCCTCTGATCCTTGGCTCTTTCTCATGTGCAGGGATCTCTCTCAGGTTTCTGGACTCTTCATCAGGATCTAGGCTCTTTCTCAGGTATAGCATTCCTTTTCAGGTGAAGGACTCTTCCTCAGTTGTGGGGCTTTTCATCAAGTGAAGGGCTCTCCTTCAGATGCAGGAACTTTCTCAGGTGCAGGACTCTCCTTCAGGTGCAGGAACACTTATATAGTACAGGGTTCTCCCTGCGATGCAGGAGACTCCCTCAAGTGGATGGATTCTCCCTCATGTACAGGGACATTTCTTCAGGTTCCGAGTACTTTCAAAGTTTAAGGGGCTCTCCCAGTGCAGGTGTTCTTCATCAGGTGGTGGACTGTTTCTCAGGTGCAGGAGCTCTTTCACATGGTCTGCATCTTCTTCGTGAGCAGGAGCTTTTTCTCATGTGCCAGAGATTTTTTTCAGGGGTAGGGCTCTCCACCAGGTGCAAGGGCTCATCATTAGGTTCAGGGCCATTTCTCAATTGCAGGGTTGTATTTCAGGTGCAGGGCTATTTCTCAGGTGTAGGGCTGTTTCTTAGGTGTATGGTTCATTCTCACATGCAGGATTGTCTCTCAGGTGAAGGGTTTCTCCCTCATGTGGATAGGTTCTCTCTCATATATCTTGGGTACTTCTTCAGATGCAGCATTGTCCCATAAGTTAAGGAACTCTCCCCTACATTCAGGTGCAGCGCTCTCCCTTGTGTTCATGGCTGTCCCTCAGCTATGCGATACACATCCTCATGGGGCAGGGACTCTCCCAGGTGCAGAGGCTCTTTAAAACAAGAAGGCCTCTTCTACAGGTGCTGGGGCTTTGTATTGGGTGCTGAACTCTTCCTTAGAGCATAGCCCCTTTCTCCAGTGAGGGGAATCTCCCTTTGGTTCAGGAGCTGCCTCTCAGAGTCAGAGCTCTAACTCAGTGCAGGAAATTGTTCTTATGTGTAGAGGCATCTTCATCAGATGCAGGACTTTTTGTGTGCTGCAAGTGCTTTTTCTTAGCTGGAGGGTTCTCCCTTAGGTGTTAGGCTCTCCCTAATGTACAGCAGCTCTCCATTGGACTGAACTCTTTTGGATGGGGGGGCTCTCACAGGAGCAGAGATCTCTCCCATTTACAGGACTCTTCAGAATGTGTAGCGGCTCTTCTTCAGGGGCTGGCCTTTCTCTCAGGTTCAGGTACAGGAGCTCTCCCTCAGATGCAGGGACTTTTTCTCAGATACAGGAAATTTACTTCAGTTTCAGAGGCTCTCCCTTAGGCACACGGGCTCTTCACCAGATGCAGAGTCTCTCCTCATGTGTTGGAGCTCTTCCTAAGGTGCAGGGCTCTCTCTCAGTGTCAGGGTTGTTTCTTAACTGCAGAGGCTCTCATTGGTTGTAGGGACTCTTTTTCAGGTGCAGGGCTCTCCCTCAGTTGAAGGGAATCTCCCTCAGGTGCAAGGACTTTCCCTTTGGTGCAAGGCTCTTTCTTTAGTGCAGAGACACTTTATCATTTGCTGGAGGTGTCTCTCAGGTGCAGGGGTTCTTCATCAGCTGCTGGGCTCTTCCTAAGGTCAGGGGCTTTTCCTAAGGTGCATGACTCTTCATCAGGTGCAGGGGCTCTTCCACACGTGCTGGGCTCTTTCTGAGGTGTGAGGCTCACCCTCAGATGTACAGCTTCTTATTCAAGCTCTAGGCCCTTTCTTTGGTATAGGCCACTCTTTTCGTGCAGGGTTCTTCTTCAGAAATGGGGTTCTACTTCAGGTGCTGGGCTCTCTCTAGGTGCAGGGGGCCTCTTTCAGGTGTAGGGCTCTTACTCAGATGCAGGATCTTCTCAGGACTTGGGTCTCTCCCTCATGTACAGGGGCCCTCTATTAGTTGCAGGAATTTCTTGGGTGCAGAGGCTCTCTCTCTGGTGCAGTGGCTATCTAACAGGGGGAAGTAACTTCTTCTCAGGTGTAGAAAATCTCCCTCAGGTGTAGGGGCTCTTTCTTAGGCACCTGAGTTCTTTATCAGATACAGATGCTCTTTCTCATGCTTAGGAGATCTTCCTCAGGTGCAGGGCTCTCCCTCAGTTGTAGGAGCTCTCTCTCAGGTGCAGCAACTCTCCCTCTGGTACAGGGCTTTGCATCAGGTGCTGGTATTTTCCTCAGTTTAGTAGTCTTATGCAGGTGGTGGAGCTCTCCTCATGTGTAGGAGCTCTTCATCAGGTGCAGGGACTCTTCCTCGAGTGCAGGTATTCTCTCTCAGTTGCAAGACTCTTTCTCATGTGCAGAAGCTCTCTCTCCCTCTTAGGTGTTGGACTCTCTCTAAGGTGTAGGTCCTCTTCATCAGTGGTTGGACTCTTCCTCAGGTTCAGGGGTTCTTCATAAATTACTATACTCTCCTGTGTGTGCAAGGGCTCTTTCAGGTGCAAGACTCTCCTACACTTGCAGGGCTGTTTGTTAGGGGTAGGGGCTCTTCTTCAGGTGCTGATCTCTCTCTCAGGTGCAGGGCTCTCCCTGAGGTTTAAGAGCCCTTTCTTATGTACAGGGGTCTCCTTTAGATATAGGACCTCTATAACAAGTTCAGCACTCTTACTCAGGTTCAGGAGTCTCTATCTCTCTCTCAGGTTCAAGGCTGTCTCAGGTGCAGGGCTCTTACTCAGATGCAGGAACTTCTCCCCAAGAGCTGGGTCTCTCCCTAATGGGCATGGCTCTCCCTCAGATGCAGGGATTTCTCAGGTGCAGAGCCTCTCCCTTAGGTGTATGGGCTCTTCACCAGATGCAGAAGCTCTGCCTCTTGTGCAGGGTTCTCCCTCAGGTGTAGGAGATCTCCCTGGGCTGCAAGGACTTTTTCTTAGGTTCAGCCATTCCTTAATTCCTGGGGCTTTTCATCAGGTGTAATGACTCTCCCTCAGGAATATGGGCTTTTCCCCAAAGCAGGGCATTTGGCAGGTGCAGGATCTGTTTGAGGTGCTGGGGCCCTTTCTCAGGTGCAGAGGCTCTCTTTCAGGTGAGGAACTCTTCTTCAAGTTTAGCACTCTTACCCTGGTGCAGGAGCTCTTCTGCCTGTGCAGCTTTTCATCAGGTGCAGGGCTCTACCTCATGTGTGGGAACTCTCCCTTAGGTGCAAGGCACTTTGTCCAGTGCAGGAACTCTTCTTCAGTTGTGGAGTTCTTCTGAGGTCAGGTATTTCCCCTCTTGTGCAGTGACTCTTTATAAGGTGGGTGTTCTCCCTCAGATTCAGGGGCACTTCCTCAGGTGAAAGGACTCTCCCTTATGTTCGAGAGCACTTCTTCAGGTACACAGCTCTCCCCCGGTTGCAGAGGCTCTTCTTTGGGTTCAGAATTCTTCCTCAGTTGTAGGGTTCTCTCTTAGGTTAAGGTTTTTCTTTGGGAGCATGGTTTCTTCTCAGGTGCAGGGGCTATCCCTCCTTTAGATGGGATGTTCCCCATGTTCAGGGACTTTTCTTCCAGGTGCAGGGGCTCTTCAAAAGTTGGAGGGCTCTATACCCAGGTGCAAGAGCTTGTCATCAGTTGCTGAACTATGCCTTAGGTGCAGGATCTCTCCCTCAGATAAAGGGTATCTTCTTGAGGTATAGGAGCTTGCCCTCAGACTTAGTGCTGTTCCTTGGGAGCAAGAGATTTCTGTCATGTGTGATGACTCTTCCTCAAGTGTTTGGCTTTTTGCCAAGTAAGGGGCTCTTCCTCAGATATAGTGCGTTCTTTGGTGTTGGGCTTTTTCTAAGGTACAGGAGATCTTCATCAGGGACTGGGCTCTCCCTCAGATATAGGTGCTCTTCCTGAGGTGCAGAGCTCTTTCTCAGGTGTATGGCTTTCTTGTGTGCAGCAGGGTACTTCCTTGGGTGCAGGGTTTCTCCCTCAGGTGTAGGGGTTCTCCCTCATATGCAGAACAATTCTTGACGTGCAGGGCTGTTTTGTCAGTTGAGGAGTTTTCCTCAATATTCATGGGCAGGTACGCTCCTAGGTGTAGGGACTCTTCAAAAGGTGCAGTGTTGTACTTCAAGGACAGCGATTCATCATCAGTTTCTGAACTCTTCCTTGGGTGCAGATACCCTTTCTAGGTGATGAGGCTCTTTCTCAGATGCAGGCTTTCCCTCAGGTGTTGAACTCTTCATAATATGCAGTGCCTCTTCATTGGGGCCTGGGCTCTCTGTCAGGTGCAGGAGCTTTCTCTGAATTACATGGCCTTTTCATCAGATGCTGGATGCCTTGTCAGGTGCAGATACTCTCTCAAGTGCTGGACTTACCCTCAGTTTTAGAGACTCTCCCTCAGGTGCAAGGCTCTTCCTCAAGTCCAGGCCTCTTATTCGGATGCACAAACTTTTCAGCTGCAGAGGCTCTTCCTCTGGTGCAGTAGCTCTTCCTGAGGTGCAGGACATCTTCAGGTGAAGCAGTTATTTTTAAGGCACGGGGAATTTTCTCCAGATTCAGAAGCTCTTTCTCAGTTGTAGAAGTTATCCTTCAAGTGCAGGCAGTCTCTCTGAGGTGGAAGGACTCTCCCTCAGGTGCAGGGTTCTACCTTAAGTGCAGGAGCTCTTTATCAGTTGTGGGGGCTCTCCCTCAGTGGCAGGAGCTTTCCCTTAGGTGCATGGCATCTTCAAGAAGCAGGGTCTCTTCCTAAGGTGCAGGACCCTTTCTTGGGCACAGGAGTTCTCTTTCATGTGTAGGAGCTCTCCCTCAACTTTAGCACACTTCCTCAGGTGCAGGAGCTCTTTCTCATGTGCAGGAGCTCTTCATCGGGTTCAAGGCTCTCCCTCAGTTATAGGAGGTCTTTATTAGGTGCAGGGACTCTTCGTCAAGTACAAGGACTCTCCCTCAGGTGCACAGTTCTTTCTTCAGTGCAGGGACTTTTCATCAGGTGCAGGGGCTCTTACTCAGGTGCGTGATTTTTTTCAGGTTTAGAGGCTCTTTCTCTTGTGCAGTCACTTTTCCTTGGGTGTGAAAACATCTCCTCAGGTGCAAGAACTTCTCCTCAGGTTAAGAGATTATTCCTCAAGTACAGGGTTCTCTAGTAACTGCAAAAGCTGTTTATAAGGTGTGGAGGCTCTTCCTCAGGGGAAAGAGGTCTTTCCCAGCTGCAGGGCATCCTCCAGTTGCAGGGTCTCTCCATAAGGTGCAGGTGCACTTTCTCAGGTTCAGGAGCTTTCTTTCAGGTACAGGAACTTCCCTTCAAACTCAGCACTTTTTCTCTGGTTCAGGGCTCTCCTTTAGTTGTAGGAGGTCTACTTAGGTGCAGGAACTCTTCCTCAAGTGCAGGGACTGTCCCTCAGGTGAAGGACTCTTTATTCAGTGCAGAGACTCTTCATCTGGCATGGGGGCTCTGTCTCAGGTGCAGGTGCTCTTTATCAGGTGCTGGGTTAGTCCTCAGATTCAGGAGCTCTCTGTCAGGTGCAGGGACTCATTATTAGGTGAGTGTTCTTTCTCATATTTGGGATTGCTTTTTCAGGTGGTGGGACTCTCCTTCATGCTACAGGAGTACTTCTTCAGGTGAAGGACTCTCCCCCAGGTGCAGGGGCTCTTTATCTGCTTCTGGATTCTTCTTACAATACTGGGTTTTATCTCAAGTGCATGGTTCTTTTTCAAGTGCAGGGTTCTATTGTAAGTGTAGGGGCTCTTCATCAGGTGTAAGGCCTTTCTTTCATGGGCTGGGGCTCTTTTCAATGTGCAGGAACTCTCAAGTTTAGAGGTCTTTTTCAGGTGGTGGAACTCTTCCTCATATGCAGGACCTCTTCATCACGTACAGGGACTCTTCCTCAAGGAGAGAGTAGGTACTCTCCTTCAGGTGCATGGCTCTTTCTTCAGAGCAGAGGCTCTTTATCTGGTGCAGGGCTCTATTTAGGCGCAAAGATTCTTCTCCAGGTTCAGGGCTCTCCCTCAAGTGCTGAGCTGTCTCTCAGGTGCAGGGGCACTCCTTTAGGTGCAGGAGTTCTCCCTCAGGTTTAGCATTCTTACTCAGGTGCAGTTATTATTTTTTTTTATGTGCAGGGGCTCTTCCAGGTGCAGAGGCTCTCCCTCAGGTGCAAGGGCTCTTCAGAAGGTTCAGGGCTCTCCTTCAGTTGCAGTTGCTCTCCCTGAGGTACAGGGTCTCTTTCTCAGATCAGTACTATTACAGAAGTGCAAGAGAGCTCCTTCCTTGCAGGGGTTCTTTATCAGGTACTGGGCCTTTTGTCAGATGCAGGGGATCTTTCTCAGTTGTTGGGTTCTCCCTAATGTGCAGGGGCACTTCATAAGGGGCCAGCTCTCTCTAGGGTACAGTGTCTCTCATGGGGCATGGCTCTCCCCCATTTGCAGGACTGTCCGTTAGGAACAAAGGATCTTCATCCGGTGCTGGGCTCTGCCTAAGCTGCAGAGAGTCTTTCTTAAGGGTTTAGCATCTCTCTCTCAAGTGCAGTACTCTCCCTCAGGTTCTTCTCCTCAAGAGTGGTGTCTTTCCTCACTTACTCAGGTGAAGGTTCTTCTCCTCAAGAGTGGTGTCTATCCTACTTGTGCAGGGGCTTGCTCTCAGGTGCTGGGACTTTCTCTCAGGTGCAGAAATTTCTCAGGTACACAGGCTCTCTCTCTGATGCATGGGCTCTTTGTCAGGTTTTTGACTCTCCCTCAGGTGCAGGCCTTTTAATCAGATGATAGAATTTCAGTTTCTAGGGGCTCTCCCTCAGGTGCATGGGCTCTTCATCAGGTTCTATGCTCTTTCTCGGGTACAGGGATCTTCTGTGTGTGAAAGGCTCTCCCTTAGGTGTGGGGCTCCAAGGTGCTGGGCCCTCCCTCAGGAGCAGGGGCTCTCTGTCAGGTGCAGGGCTCTATCTTAAGTGCAGAACTTTTTCTCAGGTGTAGGACCACTTCATATAGTATATGGTTCTACCTCAGGTGGAGGGACTCTGTTTCATTTGGAGGGGTACTTTGGTGCAGGGTTCTTCCCCAAGGTAAGGGACTCTCCTAGTTGCAGGGGCTCTTTATCAGTGGCTGGACTGTTTTTTAGGTGCATGACTCTTTCTCAAGGGCAGGGCCTCTTCAACAGGTGATGGATTCTACCTCAGGTGCAAAGAATGTTTCTCAGGTGCAGGAGCTCTCCCATATGTTAAGTGCTTTTCCTCAGGTGCAGATGCTTTTTCTCACTTGTAGGAGCTTTCATGCAGGTGCAGGGGCTCATCATCAGGTTGTGTGCTCTTTCTCAGTTTAGGGTTCCATCTCAGGTGCAGGGCTCTGTTAGGTACATGGCTCACTGTCAGGTTCAGGGTTCTTCCTCAAGTGCAGGGCTTCTCTCTCAGGTGCTGTGCTGTCTTTTAGGTGGATGGCCCCTTTCCCATGTTCAGGGACTCTTCCCCAGGGGCAGTGTCTCTCCCAGTTGTAGGAGCTCCTCAAAAGCGCAAGGCTCTCCTTGAGTTGCAGGGGCTCTTCTTCAGGTTCTAGGTTCTTCCTTAAATTCAGAGACCCTCCCTCAGGTGAGTGGGATCTTCCTGAGATGGGAGAGCTCTCCCTGATATTCAGCACTATTATTCAGGTGCAGATGTTTTTTTCTCCTGTGAGGTGGCTCTTCATCAGATTCTGGGCTTTTTGTATGGTGCAGGGTCTCTCCCTTAGGGGCAGGGTTCTATCTCAGGTATTAAGCACTCCCTAATGTACAGGAGCACTTCATCAGGGACTGGGCACTACCTTGGGTACAGGACCTCTCCCCTTAGGTAGATTAACTCTCCATCATGTGTCTGGGACACTTCTTCAGGTACAGAGCTGTCCCTTAGTTGGAGAGGCTCTCCCCCAAGTTCAGGGGCTCATCCCCTGGGGAAGGGGCTCTTCAAAAGTTTCAGAGCCAGGCTAGGTGGCTCAGCCTGTAATCCGCGCCTTTGGGAGGCTGAAGTGAGTGGATTGCCTGAGCCCACGGGTTCAAGACCCACCTGGGCAGTGAGACCTCATCTTTACAATAAATCAAAAAATCAGCCAGGTGTGGTGGCGCATGCCTGTAATTCCGGCTACATGGAAGGCTGAGGTGGAAGAATCACCAGAGCCCAGCAGGTCGAGGCTGCGGTGGCTGGGAGCGGCCACTGCACTCCAATCTGGGCGACAGAGTGAGACTCCGACTCAAAAAAAAAAAAAAGTTTCAGGACTCTCCTCCGGGTGCAGGGGCTTTTCATCAAATGCTAGACTCTTCCTCAGTTTCAGAGATCCTCCCTCAGGTGATGGGTATTTTTCTGAGATGCGGGAACTCTCCCTCAGATTAAGCACTATTACTCAGGTTCAGGAGATCTTTCTTGTGTATAGGAGCTCTTCATCAGATACTGGGATTTTTCTGGTGCAGGGGCTCTCAGGGGCTTTCTCTCAGGTATTAGGTACTCTTTACTGTACAGAAGCTCTGCATCAGATGCTGGGCTCACCTTCAGTTGCAGGGGCTCTTCCTTAGGTACAGGGCTCCTATTCAGTTGCATAAATTTTTCAGGTGCAGAGGCTCTTCCTCTAGTGCAGTGGCTCTTCCACAGATTTGGAAAGTCTCATCAGGAGCATGAACTCTCCTTCGAGTTCGGGACTCTCCCTTCAGTGCAAGGGCTCATCACCAGATTTGGAAACTGTCTCTCACATCCAGAAGCTCTTCCTCAAGTGCCAAGCTCTCCCTCAGGAGAAGGGACTCTTCCTAAGGTGCAGGGATCTGTCTGTTAGCTCTTCCCTGGTGTGGGGGCTTTACTTCAGCTGCAGAGCTCTCCTTCAATTGTAGTAGGTCTCTCTATCTCTCTTTTTTTTGAGGTGGGGTCTCACTCCATTGCCCAGGCTGGGGTGCAGTGGCTTGCTCACAGCCACACCAGCATTGACTTGCTGGGTTCCGGCAGTCCTGCCTCAGCCTTCCAAGTAGCGGGAACTACAGGCACATGCTACAATTCCTGGCTAATTTTTTGATTTTATTGCAGAGACAAGATCTAACCATGTTGCTCAGACTGGTCTCAAACCTATGGGCTCAGGCAATCCACTCACCTTGGCCTCCCATAATGGTGGGATTACAGGCTTGAGCCACTGCTCAGTCCAGTGGGTCTCTCTTAGGTGCTGGGACTCTTCCTCAAGTGCAGGGACTCTCCCTTAGGTGCATGACTTTTTTCCTTTTTCTTTTTTGTTTATGTGGGTTACAATTCAGGGTTAGGTATACCAATGTTCATTATTCAGGTACCCTTGTTGATGAGGTACGATCCCCCCGGGCAGTTTCCCACTACTGCCAAACCCTTTCTTATAGTATGACAATAGTTGCTCAAGATCTGCTTATGAATGAGAACATGCGATACTCAGTCCCTTGTTTCTGTGATAGATTACTCAGTATTATAGCCTCTAATTGCATCCAAGTTTCTGTGAAGTTCATAACTTTGTCCTTCTTTATGGCTGCATAATACGCCATCGTTTATATGTACCACATTTTTTTAATCCAGTCCTCTTTCAGTGGGCAGCTCAATTGGTTACATGTTTTTGCTATTTTAAACAATACTGAAATAAACATACACGTGCAGGTATCTTTTTCATAGAGTGATTTTAGTTCCTCCAGGTTTATTCCTAGTAGGGAAATTGGGAGGGTCATATGGAAGGTTGATTTTCAGATCTTTTAGAAATCACCAAACTGTTTTTCACAGAGGCTGTACTAGTTTACACTCCCACCAACAGTGTAGAAGTGTTCCCTTTTCCCCACATCCTCTCCAGCATCTGTTGTTTTTTGAGTTGTTGATGATGGCCAAACAGACTGGAGTTAGGTGGCATCTCAGTGTAGTTTTAATTTGTATTTCTTTGATGTAAGCTCTTGTTTTTAGAGGTGATGTTATTTCCTCAAGGCAATTTGTCATACATTCTTACTTTTGTACTTCAGAATGATTAAGTGCTATCTTTTAATTGTAGATTTTGAGGAAAAAAAGAAAAGACATTATACAATCTAAAGAAACATAGAATTTGACATTTTTATTAGATCAAATCAGAATTATGGAACTTGAACGAAATTGTGGTTTGTATCTTCTATCTAATACCACAGAGACACCAGAAAAATTCTTTTTAAAATTTCAGATTGATAGGTTTAGAGTGATGCTTTAATTTTGCAGGGCGGGTAAATGTGTAAGTGCTTCCGTCTCTAACTTTTATATTGATGGCATCTATTCTGCTTTCTAAAGATATATTTTATCATGGTGCTTAACTTTTCTTCTTATTAATTAAATCCCATATCAGAAACCTTCCCTGTGAGTTTATAAAGGACTTTTGATTGTTTTCTTCTTTTGCCCTTGAAAATAACCTAGTCCTAGGGAATTGTCCCTTTAATTGAACATCTGCGGTGTCTTCCAAGAAACAGATGCCAACAGAGTATAAATGTGCAAGAACATTACTTGGGGAAATGCTCATGTGAGAGAAAACTTGGTGGGGGCCAAAAGAAGTTGGGAGGGCCACTAAAAGGTGATGCAAGTCTAACCCAGAGTGATAAGGAGAAGCATGAAATGAAGTGACTTAGACTGTCACACAATTTAAGAAAGGCTTGTCCAAGGAGTTGGAGAGCCCTTGTACCAACATCAGTCGCAGAGGCATCTCCTATCTCCCAGGAATCACTGCAGCTGTGATATTAAGACTGGGAGAAACCTGTGGATAGTGTGGTCTCAGGGCATACACAGCAGTAGATTTTGGAAACAATTGCTGGGGCATTGGTCTTTTATGTTTCCTATAGATGAAGATCTGCAAGGTGCATTCTCATGGCTGCCATGCCTTCCAAATGACAAATACTGGGGATGGTCCAGGAAATGTTTAAACCTTTCTTTTCTCTACCACACTACCATGGCAAAAAAGTGGTAGCAGTAAACTCTGTCGACAAAGTACCCTGGATAGAATATATGTATTTTAGTAGAACATTACAATAACTTGGGTTAAAAAAATTCTTGGATATTATAGAATGCCTGCTGTGTACATAGCATCATTTCAGATATGACTCTAGAGTAATGAGACTTTGGTTTTTCATAAACATAGCAAACTTGCTTAACAAGCAAGACTTGTTATTTTGTAGTCTGTCCATTTCCTGCAATAATTCTGCCATGCTCACCTCTTTGGAAATAGGTTTGGGACTAATTTAAGTAGCTTAGTCCTTTGCGTTCATAGCCATCTTGTACTAGGCCCAAACATGGCATGTACAGAGGCTAAGCAGGTATCCCTTTCCCCATTTCCATAAAGCACACACATTGATGTCCATATAAGCTAACATTGTAGACATTCTATAGTTTATAATATAAAACAGTTTCACAGGTATCGACGCATTTGATGTTCATATCTGCCTTATGTGATAGGCAAAGGTATGTTTCTTGCTTTTATCCATATGGAACCCAAGGCTGAAAGGTCAAATGACATGTGCAGTATCACAAAATTAGTTAGTAGGGAACTAGAACTCAAGTACAGTTTTGTCTCCAGATTCCATTGTTTCTAAGATGGTCCCCTCGGGAGAGACCAGTGTGGGTTTCTACAGAAGCCTGTTCACTTCCCTCCCCCTTGACTTTTTCATTCTCACACCTTTCTCCTCTTCTCCAACATCTGTCTCATTTTCCTTACCACCCCCTTTCCCAAGTTATAGCCTCCCCAGATGTGATAGCTTATATATCACCAATTTCCTACCCAGCACAAGAGCATTCTTCTAACAGGATGCCAGTGAAAATTTTCTGGGCCCAGAAACTACATAACTTGGGGTAATAACATAGGGAGGGACATGGGCCCAGCTGCTTTGCTTCCTGATTTGTATTTCATGGTGGCTGTTTTGGAACTATTTGGACAAAGCTTATTTGTAAATAGTTTTGAAACTTGTTAATTTTGGCCTAACCTCACCTATGCTCCCTAAAGTGTAGTTTCAAAGGACAGCCAACTCTGATCTGAGTTAGGTAGTAGCCAGCTGACTGGACTTCTATGAATGAATAGAAGGCAGTACTGGCTTTGGCATGGTCACAGGGAACAGGCAGACCACACAGCAGTCTTCCCTATGTTTGTTTGGATTAGATTTGGCTGTGTGTTATAGAAAGTCCAAAATGACAGTGGTTTATAGAAGGTAGTGATTTATTTTTTTCTCCCAAGTAAACAAACTCTGGAGGTAAATACTGTAGTCCAAACCAGCATGGCAGTCTGCTCCATGACGCCCTTAGGGAGCGAGACTTTGTCAAGCTCACCACTCTAGTATCCCTGCAGTATAGCCTTGATGGCATAGATCAACATGGCAGAATTCTTATTCCAAACATGGTCAGGAATGTTCAAAGAGCAAGAGACAAAAGTCATGTACCAGTTGTTTCCTAAGGTTTCACATAACAATCTGCTTATATCCCATGTAAGGCTGAACTCAGAAACATGGCTATATTTGGTTACAAACGGATGGGCTATATGATTTTACTTTGAGTGACCACATGCCCAGCTAAAAATTATGTTATTATGGAAAAAAGGGAATTGCTGTGCTAGAGGAAATCGTTTCTGTCACATCCTTTTTAAATCCTTTGTCTAGAACTATTTATTTATTCATTCTAGTTGCCATGTGAGATTTACTCATTTGCATGCTTTTCATGGTAGAGGTACCATTTTGACAGCTAGTTGTAACAAAATTTAAATTCCCTCTACATCTGAAAATCACCTGCCTCAAACCTGGCATCATCATCCAAAGTATATTTTGGGAAATTCTAGGAGGTGTTAGTTAAAAGGGCCCCAAGATCAAATAAGCTTGAGAAACATTGCATTCTTATAGCATTATCTTTGAGTTTCTCCATGTACACTCATGCATACTAAGTTCTACTGGAAGGAAGTCTGCTCAGCATATTTTGATCATCGTGTTAAAAACTCATTTCCCTCTCAAACGTGTTTTCAGAGCAGTGACATCTTGTGGGCCATCCTTTGAGAAGTGCACACACTAAAGGTTTGGGTGAATGTTGAGGGGAAGCATCATGATCTGTGCCCACGCCCTCTTAGTTGTTAGAATACTGTATTAGTTTCCAGTTTCCAGCTAGGTGGCTTAATAAAATAAAAATTTATTCTTACACTTTTGGAGCCCAGAAGTGTGAAATCAGCATCATGGGGGGCAGAATTAAGGTGTTGAGAGGTCTCTACTCCCTCCAGAGGCTCTTGGGGAGATATTGTTCCTTGCCTCTTCTAGCTTCTGGTGGCTGCTAGCATTCTTTGGCTGGTGGCTACATTCCTTTATCCTTGGCTTGTGTAGTCCATTGACTTTCGCTTCTTCTGTCTGTATTCAGTTTCATCTGCCTTCATTTGATAAGGACACATGTGATTGCATTTAGGGTTCACCCCAGTAATCCAGGATAATCTCCTCATCACAGAATCTTTCATCATATCCTAAGACCCCTTTTCTAATTATGGTAACTTTTACAAGTTCCAGAGATTAGGACTTACCCTTATTGGTTGGCATTATTCGGCCTATTACAGGCATAAATACTTAGTAATTGTTGGCACCTTACTACTTAATAAATAAGGCTGTTTAGTACTTCTTTTGATGATATAAGTGAGACAAGAAGGGCTTGATAAGTCTAGAAAGTTTGGGAGCCTCTGTGTTGTGAGAAGGATATGTCAGTAATCCAGGCAGGATATGATGAGGGCTTGAACTAATGTGAAAATGGAGGAATGTGGTTAGTAGTAGAAAGGTTTTATATGCAATTAGGTCTGATGAAATTTGCTAATGTTCTGAGTATGCAGTTGTGAGGGAGAAACAGGAGTCTAATGACTTTAAAAGTTTCTGGCCTAAGCAACTGGTATGATGGAATTGCCATTAACTGAGATGACTAAAACTATATGGTTCAGTTTTGTGGGGGGCGGTGGTTGAGGTGAGATTGGAGTTTCAGTTTTGTTCATGTTTTAAAGAGTAGATACAAAGAGAAGCCAAAAAGGGAAGGGAAAATTACACCTTCCTGACCAGGGCCTGCCTCTGGATCCTTCATCTACCCAGCAGGGTTTTTCGACCTCTCACAGTGGCCAAATGTTTCCCAACCCAGGAGCCCTCTAAGCTGTTTTAACGTCTCACTCAAAACATGGACTGAGCAAGTACAAGCATGAAGTGCTGTGCTAAATGGGACTTAGCAAGACTTGTCTGACTCAGAGTCTTAACTAGTTTGGGGCAAATGGAGCTCTATTTCAGGAAACTACAGGTCTTCTGTATTTAAAATAATTATGTCAAAAACTGACACTGACCTCAGAAAGATGGAGGCAGCATTGTTGTCTTTGAATCTCCTGAAATTCTCTCATGGACATGTATCAGAGAAAGCCAAAACCTGTGTAGCATTTGGCACCAAACTGAAGGACAAACTTCTCCCTCTGAACCCCAACACAGTGGCTGGGGCAAACCAATAGGCACCAGAGCTGCCTGGTGTGACCATCTGCACAAGAGGGAGTGGCAGACAGGCAGCCTTCAAAGTGCCAGCAGGTGTTCACTGGAAAGTATGGGTCAGTTGGAGAACAGCTGAAACTGCCAACATTTTTGCCCAGTCCAAAGTAAGTACAGGGTCTGGAAGTGGATTCTGAAAGACGGAAGCAAACTAGCCCCTCAACATACTTGAACCTGAGAAGTCAGAACTCCTTTTCAGGACACAGTTCCTCCCAGAAAAGAAACTGCCAGAAGTAACAACAAACACAAAGGATAAAGGTCAGGGATAGGTGCAGAGCCAGGAAATCTCAGGAAGCAAGCCACCATGTTTCTGAGTCCTTTTTTTTTTCTCACAAAAACAGGGCAGGTGTAGAGGCTGCCATCTGTAATCCCAGCCCTTTGGGAGGTTGAGGTAAGAGGATCCCTTGAGCCCAGGAGTTTAAGACCACTCTGGACAATATAGTGGGGCCTCATCTCAAAAAAATAAAAAGATATTGCCTGAGTGGTGATACATACCTGTAGTCCCAGCTACTCAGGAGGCTGAGGCAGGGGGATTGTCTGAGCCCAGGAGTTTGAGACTGTGGTAAGCTGTGATCGTGCCACTGCATTCCAGCCTTGGCCACAGAGTGAAAAACACTATTTTCAAAATCAAAAATGACAACAACAAAAAGCTTAAAAAGAACACAAGAGTGAATTAACATAATGGACAATGTCTTACATCACAAGTAAAAATTTTTTTTTTAAATTCAAAAGAAGATGGAAAGGATTCTAGAGAAATGGTTAAAGAACACACAGAATAATTTGTAAAAAGGATAATGCAAGTACATTTAGGAATTTTAGTATGATATAAAAGGGATATTTCAAATCAGCGGTACTTCTCTTTCAATAACTCATTATACAAACACATTGGGGTGCAAGTAAATGATATCTCTGGACATATACTTAAAGTGGCAAAAGTAGGTGTCCCTAAGGGAGAGGGGAAGGAGGGGAAGTGGTGGCTTGGAAATGTGGGGAAAAGGATAAATTTCCCCATTTGTCTCTTTCTAATGATCTATCATGTGAAACTATTATCTCTGAGGTCCAAATTCCTGTGTTCCAGTCCCTACTTGTTAGCTCTCAATCTTGGACAAATTCCCAATATGCTCTACATCTTTGACGGTGGAATGGTCTGTACTAAGCCAGGTGATGCCTGGCAAAGTATAAAATCTCAGTAAATGTAACTTATTAGTGGAAACAATCCAAATGTCCAGCAACTGATAATGGATAAGCAAATGTGGTGAAGTAATACAATAGAATACTATGCATTCATGAAAATGAAGTATTAGCACATACTAAAACATAGGTACACTTTTAAACCATTATGCTAAGTGATACATGCTAGATACCAAAGGTCACTGTGATTTAGTTTGCATAAAATGTCTAGAAAAGGCAAATCCATAGAGACTGATGGGAGCTTGGGACCAGAGGGAGGAAGGAATAGGTAATGACTGGTAAATTGTCCAGGTGTTTCTTTTGGGGATGATAAAAATGTTATGGATGAGATAGTTGTGATGGTTGTACCACCTTTAAACAGACCAATTGCCACTGAATTGTGCCTATTTGAAGTGAATTTTGTGTCATGAAAATTGTATCTCAAAAAGTAATTTTAAAATAGTGAATTACTAATTTTTCCATGGTAGTGATACACTTGCCCATCTTCCCCTTTGTCCTCTCCATTCCTTTACTGCCCTATCCCCACTGCCTCCAACTCCCTCTCCCTTCCACTATGCTTCAAAGCTCCACAAGAAGCACCTCTAGGCATTAGGAGCCTGCATCCTTCAGTTTTGGGGGGTGACCCAGTGTGCAGGAATGCCCATCTCTTATCCTTTGGAAATTGATGCACCCAGTCAACTTTTCTTGTGCACCTTGGTTGATGGTGTCAGTGCAAGAAGGCTGCACTCACTGGGCTTGTAGAAGAGGTCATGGCAGGAACCCTTCAACTTAATATTTAGACCCTTCCAAAAATTTGATGTATGTGCTGGTAACCTCCAGATGCTGTGCTCTGAAAGCCAGGTTGCCACTACAGGTGCTTGAAAACACTGAGAACTTTGAGAGCTCCCAAAGGACTCCCATTGAGGCCTCACACGTTAGCATGCAGTGTGCCCTCAGCCCAACCTCACTAGTAAAGTGGCAAAGTGATACTGGCTTTGTGTCACTTTGCATGTTGTTGTAAGTGTTAACTAGTGCTTCTCGCTGGCCTGGTCATAGTTGTTGAGTAAATGGTGATTTATTTTCCAGCTGCTGTTCTGGGTAGACCTCATACTGTGGCAGTTTAACTATTGAAACCCCAGTTTAACAACTGCCCTAGAATTATTGTGGGCCCTTGCAACTCCCCTGGTAGGTTCCCCTATGTTTTGTATTCACCTTTCCCTGCTATAATTATATGGTTATAATGGCTGAAACCTATTGGAGATTTGTCTGAAATCTTATTTTCTAAAATATGTACCTGGTAAACCATGAAACTTAAGGCCATTCTCTGTGAGAGATATTTTACAATTCTTCTAGTCACCCTTACTCAGCATCTGCCATTTCTGTCTTTGTTCAAATGTTATTCTTTAGCTCTAATCTCAGAATCTGTATCTGACTTTAGCCATTGTCTCCATTCCTGATTATTTTCATAAGCCCACAAAATCTCTCTCTTTTTTGCCATTCTATTTCTGAACCACGTTCCTTTATTCTTCCTCAGTTTTCATCCCTTTGTCCCCTCTTTTCCAATCCAACTTTCAGTTTCTTCTTTTTTATGCAGGCTTTGATCCCCACTTTACCAAAGAAAAATCACAGTTAACAAGATTTTCAAAACTCAACAGACATCTTTATTAGTCATATACTAATAATTCTATTAAATTATTTATTAAATATTACAAGAATCAAAATGAATAGAGAAATTTGTATCTGTCATTGTATATGTGGAAAACTAGCTGCTGCTCAAAGTAATACCAACAATCTAGGCAGATCTTATATTATGTAGTTGTACTATTGAGCAACTTCCATATCCTTTTCCATCTCAACAAAAAACTCCACTTTCCCCCAAATAGATGTACTTAGCAGCATTCTCATGCTTTTGTTGGCCTACCGCTTCATGGTCTCATGCTCTGGCCTCTGCTCTTCTGTGATGGTTGTTGACATTACTGGTCCAGGAATATTAAATTTCTTCCATGGAATTGGTTGCAGGCTGAAGTCTTGGAGTAGATATTGGTTTTGAGGCTTCGGTGATGACTGGTGCTTGGTCTCAGCAGTGGAAACAAGCTTAGTATGAAGAGAAGTGCAAGATGGTGTTTTGTAGGGTGCTGGCCTAAAAGCAGCAGACCAAGGGATAGTGGACTGCATAGAATCTGTCAAGCTGGGTCAGGTTGCATTGGTTGAAATTGGTTGAGCTTGTCTTGCAGGAGCCATCAAATATGTGTTGGTAGGTGCCAGATGGGATGGATTGACTGCAGTAGGTTGAGCTGAGTTAATAGAAACAGGCCTGGCAGCATAAGTCACAGCAGGCCTATGTGAGGCCAGATATTGTGACCATTGAAGAACAGGTTGAGCTTGAGGTTTTCTTGGGGTTGGAAAGGGCAAAAGTACCAGCTTGACCTTCCCAGGTGGTGGCAGCTCATACTCAGATAGAGATGGACATTGTTTTTCAGCACTGTCATTTGGCTTCTGGACTTTGACTTGCATATGCTCATGACCTTTACCCTCATGTGGGGTCACCAGCTATAGCTTGACAGCTGCAGATGACTTGGGGTTTTTGGTGTTGCTTGAGTTTCCCAGGGTGCCGGAAATAGTGAATCCAGTTATCTTAGTGCTCTTCTTCCGCCGTTGATGGAAAACCTGCACAGACTCCAGCTTATCCAAGTCCAGGCAGCTTCGAGACTTTATAAAGGTCTCTTGTCTAAATATAGGTTGTTTTCTTTTCTGCTTCATCCTGGAGTGGTTTGTTCTTCTACCTTGACTATGTTCTCTGACAGCTTACTCCGTTCAGATTTCTTGGAGTTGATTTCTCTGGTTCTTTGGGTCTTTTTCTTTCCATAACCTCTAGTTTTGCAAATTCTGCTGGACACAGCTTTCTGAGGTCTGCTTTCAGAATGCTTGGCATATCACAGGAACCCTGTTGCTGGCTGCAGCACTACAAATAACCACTTCTTCCTCTAATGGGCACTTTGGCTCCTTTTGTTGGATTTTGGCCTTGGGAGCACCATTGATAGACTTGGAAGTTCTGTGTTTGTTCTTCCTTACTTGATTAGAGAGACTCTTTATGACACTTTATTTTTCCTGCACCTAATTCACCTGGATGGCGCTGGTATCTTTGGTTTTGATTCCTGTGATACCTTTGATTGGTCAAGATCTTTTAAGGAATCAAAGTGCTGGGTAAGGTGAATATCTTCTACCAGTGTGATGATGTCTGTAAAACTTGTGCTAGACTCAATCCCACTTTCAAGTCTTCCATGGTCATCAAGACTTGGGCTCTTCTTTCCTAGATTGGAATTTTTAGGATGAGGCTGCTCTTCAGGGCCAAGAGGATCAATACAGGTCAGAAGCTGATCAATATCAGTAATTCCTAAAGGGAGCAGTGAAGGATCTTGGTTTTCTATTGGGATCCAGTAGGCATCCAGAGGTTTGGAATGCTTGGTTTTAATCTCACCCAAATTCTTATTCTCAGATTCTTCATATGTGTCTGGAAAGACAAAAAAATTATGAATAGTGTACATAATGTCACAGAACTAAAAAGAATGTGTTACTATTAATGAAAATTGGGATGTACCAAGCAGCAAAGTATAGGAATTTACTAATAAATGGAGTTGTTATTTATAAATATAATATTGTAAAATTGAATACTATGTACTCTATCTTAGTGAATACATTAACCATGAATCACCTCACAAAAGAAGGTGATTGAGAATAAATTTCTAACCACTACATATAGATAGAGAAAGCACATTAGTAAAAATTATGTACAAGTAGCAAAATACAGTAAATGAAACTATATAGATATCCATAATATATGTAGACACATTTCAATAAAAACTGGTACAAAGCAGAGTGCAAAACAGTAAGTGTAAAGGAGGTCTGTGATTGAACTTATTCATATTTCTCTGAATATTACCCTGCAAGTGGCAGATATTAATCCTAGTAAAAATGGATATCTAAGTTAATATAGCCACATAAGCAAAAAAGAACACTTAAAAGGTATCATGGACTTTTTACATTTACCCTCAAAACCTAGATTATAAACATTTTCCATGTTCAGGAAAATGTCATTCCCTAAATCTGAAAAAAAAAAAAAAATTCCACCACTAGAATTTAATTCAAATACAATTTGGGGACAGGCTTGGTGACTCATCCTGTGATCCCAGCACTTTTGGAAGGCAAGGTGATTGAATTGTCTGAGCCTGCTGTTTTTAAAAAAATTTTAATTTTTAATAATATTTTTTATTATGATATTGTGGGGTACAGTTAAGGGTTAGGTATACAAATTGCTTCGTTCAGGCACCCTTGTTGTGCAGTTGTTTTAATTCAGGGCACCCCTTCTTGTTTTTGTTCTTGTGCTCAGGCCATAATTTTTCTCTCTTTTTTTTGAGTTGGAGTCTCACTCTGTCATCCCCACTGCAGCCTCAACCTGCTGGGCTCTGGCGATCCTTACGTCTCAGCCTTCCGAGTGGCCGGAATTACAGGCGTGCGCTACCACGCCCGGCTAATTTTTTGATTTATTGTAG
>NW_007029094.1:0-577 GCF_000164805.1 Carlito syrichta | reverse complement strand
GGTAATTTGATGGGTATTGCAATGAATCTGTAGATTGCCTTAGGTAAGATGGACATCTTCACAATGTTGATTCTTCCATCCCATGAGCATGGGATATTTTTCTGCTTGTTTATGTCATCTTTGATTTTTTTTGAGCAGAGTTTTGTAGTTTTCATTGTAAAGGTCTTTCACGTCTGTGGTTAGGAAGATGCCAAGATATTTCATTTTTTTTGTAGTTATTGTGAATGGAATTGTGCTTTTTATTTGGGTTTCTGTTTGTTTATTATTGGTGTAAAGAAATGCAATGGTCTTTTGCACATTTATTTTATATCCTGAGACCTTACCAAAGGCCTTTATCAGTGTAAGGAGATTTTTGACAGATTCTCTTGTCTTTTCAAGGTACACAATCATATCATCTGCAAAGAGAGATAACTTGACTTCCTCTTTTCCTATTTGGATAACCCTGATTGCCTTTTCTTCTCTAATTGCTCTAGCCAGGACTTCCAATACTATATTGAACAGGAGGGGTGAGAGTGGACATCCTTGTCTTGTTCAAGTTTTCAGGGGAAATGGTTCCAATTTTTGTCCATTTAGGAGT
>NW_007029093.1:0-788 GCF_000164805.1 Carlito syrichta | reverse complement strand
CCAGCTGGCTAGCCAACTGGCATAACTACCTCACCACCTAGATAGCCAGCTGTCAACCGAGCTGACTTAATTAGCTGAATTAACTAGCTAGCTAATAGCTAGACAGCTGATTTTAATAGCTAACTAGATCACTACCTCGCTAGCCAGCTGATTTAAAGAGTTAGCTAACTAACTAGCTACGTAGATAACAAGCTCAGTTAAATAGTTAGCTGCCTAACTAGCTAGCTTACTTAACATGCTAGCTAACTAGTTAGCTTACTCATTAGCTAACGTACTAGCTAGCTGACTTAGTCATCCTACTTAACTCGTTAGCTAATGAGCTTTCTAAGTGGCTCAAGCAGCTGACTTAACTCGTTAGTTAACTAGCTAGCTGACTCATCCAGCTGACTTAACTCGCTAGCTAACTAGCAAGCAAGCCTACTCAACCAGCTGACTCAACTCGTTTGCTTACTAGCTAGCTAGCTGACACAACCAGCTGACTTAACCAGTTAGCTAACTTGTTAACTTCCTGACTCAACCTGCTGACTTAACCCTGTAGCTAAATAACTAGCTAGTTGTCTTAACCAGTTAACTTAATTTGAATGCTGACTTAAGCTGGATTAGGTAGGTGATTTAACTACTTAGGTAGCTGACTTAACAGGCCAACTTAACTAGTTAGCTAGTTGAATTAACTACCTGAATTAAATAGTTAACTAACAATTTAATTAGCTGAATAACTAGTTGACTTATCTAATTAGCTAACTTGTTAGTTAACAGACTTAAGTACCTGACTTAAATAGTTAGCTAAC
>NW_007029092.1:0-683 GCF_000164805.1 Carlito syrichta | reverse complement strand
GGGGAAGAGAGAATCAGTAAATTCTCCAAAATTCTGAGAGTTAAGGAAGACATAAACCTAGTGACACTGGTGACCATCTCAGTAACCATGTGAAGAGATTCTGCCTGAGATTGAAACACACACAAAGACAAGAGCCAAGATAAGGGAATGAGAGAGTCAGAGTCTTAATGACATTGCTTAGACTTCTGGATTCAGCTGTTCCTAAAACTAGATCCAATTACTACAGCCAAGAAATTCTCCCTCCTTTTAAAAAGTTGTGGTAAAACATACAGAATATAAAATTTACTTTTTTTTTTTTTTTTTTAATTAATCAGTATTTTTATTATAGTTTTGTGGGGTACAGTTAAGGATTAGGTGTACAATTACGTTTCATTCAGACACCCTGTTGATAAGAGGTGTTTTCCCAGCCCCAGACAGATATTTGCTACTGTTAATCCCCTCCCCCTCCCCCCCATAGTTTCCCAGTACCGTCAGTCATTTTTACTTTTTTAAACCTTTTATAAGAGTACAATTCAGTGGCATTATGTATACTTACATTGTTGTGCAACCACAATCACTATTCTTCTCCAGAACTCTTCCATAATCTCAAACCGAAACTCTATACCTATTAAACACTAACTCCCCATTCTTCCCCCTCCCCAGGAAATTCCCTCTTGAGTTTAAACTTTTTTTTTTTTTTTTTT
>NW_007029091.1:0-351 GCF_000164805.1 Carlito syrichta | reverse complement strand
TTTTTTTTTGGCTTCTTGCTCTTTTATCTAAAGAACAAATGGGAATTGAGGCTACACAGAATATTTCACAAACTGCATGTAACCACTTGATTAACACATCATTCCACCCACCAATCCATCCATCCATCCATCCATCCATCCATCCATCCATCCATCCATCCAATAAACTCCACTGAGCATTTACCATTAGCCAGGCTCTGGCTAGATGCTCAGAATACAGCAATGAATATGATGAGGTTCTTATCTCCAAAAAGCTCACTGTCTAGTGGGAGAAAAAGACAACCAGTGCTGGGTGCTAAGTGATATGTGATAGGTGGTATGGATACATGGTGTGTATGTGTATAACTGTAC
>NW_007029090.1:0-328 GCF_000164805.1 Carlito syrichta | reverse complement strand
TAGCCAGCTGGCTAGCTATATAGCAAGCTAGTTAATTCAGTTGACTAGCAAACAGGCCAGCTGTTTAAGTCAGCTAGTTATGTCAGCTGACTAGCCAGCTGGCAAGCTAGATAGTGAGCTAGTTATGTCAGTTGGCTAGCCAGCAGTCTACCTATGTAAGTCTGCTAGTTATGTCAGTTGGCTAGCCAGCAGTCTACCTATGTAAGTCTGCTAGTTAAGTCAGCTGGCTAGCCAGCTAACTAGCTAGGTAGAGAGCTAGTTAAGTCAACTGTATAGCCAACTGGCTATCTAGTTATGTCAGCTAGTTGAGTCAGCTGGCTGCCCACCT
>NW_007029089.1:3177-4779 GCF_000164805.1 Carlito syrichta | reverse complement strand
GATAAGTCATCTGTCTAGACAGCTGGATAGCTAGGCACCAAGCTAGTTAATTCAGCTGATTGCCAGCTGGCTAGTTATTCAAGTCAGCTAGTAAATTCATCTGGCTTCCCAGCTGACTTGCTAGATAGCTAGCTAGTTAAGTCAGCTGGTTAGCCAGTTAGCTAGCATGTTAAGTCACCTAGTTAAGTTCGCTCGCTAACCAGCAGGTTAGCTAGGTAGCTAGGTAATTAATTCAGCAGGTAAGCCAGCAGTATATGTAAGTAGCCAACTAGTTAAGTTAGCTTCCTAGCCACCTGGCTAGCTGAAGATGTCAGCTAGTTAAGTCAGGGGTTTAGCCAGCTGTCTAACTAGTTGTGTCAGATAGTTGAGTCAGCTGGCTAGCCAACTGGCTAGCTGGATAAGTCAGCTACTTAATTCAAGTGGCAAACCAACTGGCTAGCTAGGCATCTAGCTAGTTATGTCACCTGGCTAGCCAGCTGGTTAGCTGGTTAAGTCAGGTAGTTAAGTCAGCTGGCTTGCCACCTGGCTATGTAGGTAGCTAGCTAATTAAGTCAGCTGGCTAACTGGCTGGCTAGCTAGTAAAGTCAGCGAGTTAGGTGAGCTGGCTATCAGGCTGGCTAGCTAGGAGGCTAGCTTGTTAAGCCAGCTGGCTAGCTGGATGACTATCTAGTTAAGTCAGCTATTTAAGTCAGCTGGCTAACCAACTGTCTAGCTAGGTGACTGGCAAGTAAGACAGCTTGTAAGCTGGCTTGTCAGGTAGGTGCCCAGCTAACTAAGCTGGCTGGCTAGCCGGCTGACCAGCAGGGTGGCTGGCTAGTTAAGCTGGCTTTCTATCCCACTCTTCAGCCAGATGGCTGGGTAGCCAGCTGGCCAGCCTGTTAACTAGCTAGATGGCTGCCTAGCCAGCTAGCCAGCCGGGTATCTAGCTAGTTATGCGAGCTGGCTAGCCATGTAGCCAATCAAGTAGCAAGCTAATTAAATAAGCTGACTAGCAAGATGGCTAGTTGTTTAATCAGCTATTTAAGTCAGCTGGCTAGCCACCTTGCTAGGTAGGTAGTTAGCTAATTCCGTCAGCTGGTTAGCCAGATGTCTAGCTAGTTAAGTCAGCAATTTAAATGATCTGGCTAGCCAGCTGGCTAGCTAAGTGGCTAGCTATTTAAGGCAACTTGCTAGCCGGATGTCTAGCTAGTTTTGTCAGCGATTTGAGTGATCTGGCTTGCCAGCTGGCTAGCTAGGTGGCTAGCTAGTTAAGGCAGCTGGTTAGAAGGATGGCTATCTAGTTACGTCAGATAGTGAAGTCAGCTGGTTAGCCAGCTGCCTAGCTAGGTGGTTTTCAAGTTAAACCTGCTCGTTAGTAGGCTGGTCAGGTAGGTTGCAAGCTAGTTAAGCTGGCTGACAAGCCATCTGAACAGCAGGGTCGCTGGCTAGTTAATCCAGCTGGCTGTCTCACTCTCCTGCCAGACGGCTGGCTATTTATCCTGGCTTGCTAGCCAGGTGGCCAGCCCACTACCTAGCTAGATGGCTGCCTCACCAGCTAGCCAGCCAGGTAACTACTTAATTAAGCCAGCTGGCTAGCCATCTAGCCATTGAGGTAGCTAGTAA
>NW_007029089.1:1222-2950 GCF_000164805.1 Carlito syrichta | reverse complement strand
GTTTGCTAACTAGTTATGTCAGTTAGATGGCCAGCTATCCAGTCAGCTAGCTAGTCAAATCAGCTAGCAAATCAGCTCGTTACTTAGCTAACTACATGGCTAGCAAATCAGCTATCTGGTCAGCTAACTGGTTGGCTAGCTTGCTTTCCATCAGGTCAGCTAACTACTCAACTCACTTGCCTGCCAACCAGTCAGGAAACTAGTCAGCTTGCTCACCAACCAACAAGTCAACTAACTTGTCAGCTCAATCGCAGGACAACAAGTCAGCTAACTAATCAGATAAAATGCAAGCCGGCAAGATAATTCAGATCATGGGTAGGCTCATCACCAGTCAACTAGTTAAGGAAGCACACCTGTCGGCTCACTGTCCGGCCGAGAATTTAAGTTGGCTCACCAGTTAGCTCAATTGCCATTTGACTAGTTAAATCTTCTGAGCTGTTGGCTCACTTGCTAGCCCCCTAAATTCAACTAACCAGTGAGCTTACATGCTGGCAGACTAGCTAAGTCAGCTGAACAGTCGGCTCACTCCCTGGCCAACTAGTTAAGTCAGCTGACATGTCAGGTCCCTCGCTGGTCTACTAGTTAAGTCAGCTGACAAGTCGGCTTACTTAATGCCAGCTAGTTAATTCAGCTTACTTGGCCTCACTCACAGGCCGACAAGTTAAGTCAGCTAGCTGGTCAGCCTACTAGCCAGCCAACTAGTTGATTCAGGAACCAATCGGCCAACTAATCGCCCAAACTTGTCAGCTGATAAATTAGATCAGCTAATTAGTCAGCCGAATAGTTAGGGTAACTAACTAGCTTGCCAACTAGTCAGCCAACTAGTTAGTTTAGCAAACCAGCAGGCCAACTAGTTAACAGAGCTAACTAGTGGGCCAAATCAACAGTCAACCCAGTTAACTCAGCACACTAGTTGGCCTACTAATCGGCAAACTAGTTAGGCCACCTAACAAGTCGGCCTAGTAGTCAGCCAATGTGTTAAAATATCTCACTTGTCAGCTGACGAGTCAGCAAACAAATTATGTCACCTAGTTAACTTGTAAACCAACTTGCTAAGTCAGTTTATTTACTCGTTTAACAACTAGTTAAAACAGTTAGCTAACTCGTTTAACAACTCATTAAATCAGCTAGCTATATCGTTAGCCAACTAGTTAAGTCAGCTGAGTCTGTTAGCTAAACAGCCAGCTAGCTATGTCGTAGCTAAATCAGCTAGCTCACTAATTAGGTAGCTATTGAAGTCAGCTATTAAGTCTGCTACCTAACTAGTTAGATAATTAAAGTCAGCTAGTTATACAAGTAGTTAGATAGTTAGCTACGTATTTAATTCAGGTAGTTAAGTTGTTGGGAGCCAACATTTGTAACCACACAGCTGAGGCCTATGAAGGCCTAATCAGAAGGTCGCCTCTGAGACAAGGATATAACATCAACTGTGTGCATATGAATAGTAACCAGTGTATTATAAGACAACAGAATTTTCAATATTAGGAAGTGACAGTCTAAAATAAAATCTTATTATATCCTATGAAAAATGCACAGCAGAATTATTTTATATTTCTTTTTCTTTCTAAACTGTTTTTCTTCTTAAGATTTTTTAGCTGTTATTTCCTAGTAAACTGATTGATTAGCTTTTTGTTCCAGTATGTAGTTTCACTTGGGGGTTAAGATTAGACGTTATAACTGTGCTAATAGTTTTATTATGTTACCTTTGGTCAAGCAGAACGTTCTTGG
>NW_007029089.1:0-1086 GCF_000164805.1 Carlito syrichta | reverse complement strand
AGTATAAAATTAAGGTAATAAAATTAAGTCATTTAAGTAAACTTATAGATTATAGTATAGTGTTAAGTTGATAATATTAATCGTTAAAAATATTAAAAGTTAGTAAAATTGGATTGAACTTAGAGTTAACTTGGAAAGTTTTTTAATCAGGGTTTAAAACATAGAGTATAATATGAATGATTTACTGAACATTGTGGAAAACATTTTGAACAATCTGTATTGAAATTGTGCACCTGTGATTCATACATCATGGAATTGTAATTGTTCACTGGGAACTTGAAAGTCTTGTGATGGTACATGATTTGTAAAGCGTGTTACACATCAATGAACTTGTACGCCCCCAGCAAGTAATTGTCACACTGCTGGAGATTATAGAAAGTGGTATATAAGTTGGAAAAAGTTTGAATAAAATTGGCTTCAGTCTTGGCCAGACTGTTCCCAGAAGAGCTGCCTCCATGTGGTTTCTTCTCTCCTTTCTGATTCACTGGTGCAGTCCTAACCCCCCCTTGGTCAGTACTGGTCACCGACATTAAGTCAGTTAGTTAACTAGCTAAGTCAGTCAGTTAGGTCAGCTAGCTAAGTAGTAAAGTCAGCTGGCTAAGTCAGCCAGTTAAGTCATCTTTCTAATTTAGTCAGCTGTTTAAGACAGTTAGCTAGCTAGTTAGAAAACGGGTTAAGTCAGCAGGTTGAGTCAGGTACTTAGCTAGTTAACCAAAGGGTTAAGTCAGCTGGATGAGGCAGCTAGCTGCCTAGTTAGCAAACGGGTTGAGTCAGATGGTTGAGTAAGTTGGCTAGCTTGTTAGCTAATGAGTTATGTCAGCTGGATGAGTCAGATAGCTAGCTAATTACCTAAAGAGTTAAGTAAGCTGGTTGAGTCAGCTAACTTAGCTTTTTAGCTAACGAGTTAATTAAGAAAGCTAGCAAGCACATTAGATAATGAGTAAGTTAACTAGTTCACTAGCTGGTTAAGTCAGCTGGCTAGCCAGTTGGCTAGCTAGTTAAGTCACGTAGCTAAGTCAGCTCACTGGCCAGCAGGTTAGCTAGGTAGTTAGGTAGTTATGTCAGCTGGCAAGACAGCAGGCTATG
>NW_007029088.1:1961-2870 GCF_000164805.1 Carlito syrichta | reverse complement strand
TTGACTTAACAATCTAGCTGAATTGCTAACTGAATTGCTAGCTGAATTGATTATTAGCTGACTAGCTAGATGTTTTAACTAGCTGACTAGCTAGTTGGTTGCCTAGCTGGCTAGCCAGCTGACGTAACTAGCTAGCTACATGGTTGACTAGACGGCTACATGGGTGGCTAGCTACATAGGCAGCCAGCTAACTAGCTAGCAGAATGGCCAGCTGGCTAGTCAGCAGGCGTAATTAGCCAGTCGGCTGGCTGGACAGTGAGATAGCCAGACGGCTTAACTAGTCAGCCACCCTGCTGGTCACCTGGGTAGACAGCCGGCTTAACTAGCTGTCCAACTACCTGACCACCCTGCTAACCAGCCAACTTAACTTGCCAGTCACCTAACTAGCCTGCTGGCTAGCCAGCTAACTTAACTTGCTGACTTAACTAGATGGGCTGTTTTCTAGCCAGTTGAATTAACTAGCTTGCTACATAACTACATAGCTATGTACATAGCTACATAGCTAGCCACTTGACTACCGAGCTGAATTAACTAGGTGACTTATCTAACTAGCCAGCTGACTTGACTAACTGAAATAACAAGCAAACCAGCCGGCTGCCCATCTGACATAACTAGCTTTTTAACTAGCTAGCCAGCTAGCTAGACAACAGACTCAACATGCTGACTTAAATAGCTATTCAGCTGGTTAACCAGCTGACTAAATTAGCTGAATTAACTACTGGCCAACTGGTTAGACAGCTGACTTAATTGCCTAGCTACCTAGCTAGCCAGCAGGCTAGCCAGCTGACTTAACTAGTTGACTTAACTAAGTAGCCAGCTGGCTAGCCATCACACTTAACTAGTTATCTACCTACCTAGACAGCTGGCTAGCCAGCTGACTTAACTAGCTGACATAACTAGATAGCCTGA
>NW_007029088.1:0-584 GCF_000164805.1 Carlito syrichta | reverse complement strand
GCCAGCCAGGTGATGATACTAGCTGACATAACTAGTTATCCAGCTGGCTAGCCAGCTGACGTAACTAGCTCTCTGCCTCTCTAGCCACCTGGATAGCCAGTTAAGTTAAGAAAATGACATAATTAGCTAGACAACTAGCTAGACAACTGACTTAACTAGGTCACTACCTAGCTAGCCAGCTTGCTATCCAGCTAACTTAACTACATGTCATAAGTGTCTGGCCTGCTTTCCAGCCAGTTGAATTAACTACCTTGCTACATAGCTATCAAGCTGGCTAGCCAGCTGAATTAACTAGGTGACTTATCTAGCTAGCCAGCTGTTTTTCCAGCTGCCTTACCTAGCAAGCTACCTACCTAGACAGCTGGCTAGTCAGCTGACTTAACTAGGAGAGTTAACTATCTAGCCCGCTTGCTAGACAGCTTACATAACTAGCTAGGAAGCTTGCTAGCTAGCTGAATAAAATAGCTGATGTAACTAGCTAGCTAGCTGACATATTTAGCTGACTTAACTAGCAAGCTTCTGAGCTTGCCAGTTGGCTTAACCAGCTGGAATAAATAGCAAGCCAACTGGCTGCCCATCTGAGG
>NW_007029087.1:0-327 GCF_000164805.1 Carlito syrichta | reverse complement strand
TACTTAACTAGTCGCCCGGCGATTGAGTCGACCTGTGAGTCAACTTAGCTAGTCAGACAGTGAGTAATGCAATGGGCGAGCTGTCTTAACTAGTCAGGTGGCAAAAGAGCTGACAGGTGAGCTGACTTAACTAGTCAGCTGGAGAGCAAGCCGACTAGCTAGCTAACCTGTTAGCCTGTGAGCTAGCCAACAAGTTAGTTGACCTGAAGACTGGCGAGTGAGCTGACTAGTTTGCTGACCGGTGGGCAAGAGAGGGAGCCAACTAGTAAGCTGATATGATGGAAAGCGAGTGAGCCCACTAGTTAGATGACCAGCTAGCTGAGTTGA
>NW_007029086.1:0-639 GCF_000164805.1 Carlito syrichta | reverse complement strand
CCTCACTCATAAGCAGGCCTTGACAACTATCATAATACTATTAAAAAGGGATTGGCAGTAGTGGGAAACTGCCAGGGGAGAGGGGAGCACACTTCATCAGCAAGAGTCCCTGCATAATGATCATTTGTGTACCTAACCCTGAATTGTACCTCACACATTTAAAATAAAAAATAAATAAAAATTTAAGGAAAAAAAGAGGTATATGCTTGACTACTCTTCCAATATCTTCAAAAAAAACTTAAACTATTCATTTTTTTCCCTTTTTTTTCAGGGAGATTTTGTCATCTAGTTATTTATGTACAGGTTATTGTGCTTTTTGTTAAATCTCAGGGATAAATGTTCAAGAGCACAATAGATCATATGATTTTTAAAAGAAGTTTGGATTGTAAGAAACCACATATTCTTTTTCTTTCTTCTTTTTTTTTTTTCTTGAAAGCAAGATTTATTGAGAGTACAGAAAGCTCCCACATTAGGAGGGGACCCGAAAGGGTTGCCCCACATATTTTTTTTTCTGAGTGCCTGTATCAGTTTCCATTCCTGCCAGCAGGTAATTGTTTTCTTTTATCTATCTATCTATTTATCTATCTATCTATCTATCTATCTATCTATCTATCTATCTATATATATATTTATTTTGAT
>NW_007029085.1:0-318 GCF_000164805.1 Carlito syrichta | reverse complement strand
GACCAGCTCAGGCAACTTAGTGAGACCTTGTCTCTACAACAAAATCAAAAATTAGCCGGGTACAATAGTGTGCACCTATAGTTCTGGCCATTTGGAAAGCTGAGGTGGAAGGATCCTGGCAGGTTAACACTGGGGTGGCCATGAGCATACCACTGCACTCCAACCTGGGTGAGGGAGTGAGACTCCAACTCAAAAAAGAAAAAGAAAAAGAAAAAGAAAAAAACAAGAAATGTTCCTGGAGCTAAAAAAATAGAGGACTTTATTTTTAAAGTATGATTTTGTTATTATTTCCCTTCTACTTTGATGTTCTCATCTTAG
>NW_007029084.1:0-651 GCF_000164805.1 Carlito syrichta | reverse complement strand
CTGCACTTTCAGCTATGCGTCCCAGAAGGCCTGCCTCCAGCCTCCACACTCATGCCCCATGCAAACACACGTGTGAACTCACAGAACAGATGGTCCCAACTTAGGGCAGCTATCGGGCACAGAGCCTCCAAAAGTGCCCAGCAACGCTGCGACCAGCCCAGGTTCTGTTTGCCTGGTCTGCTACCTTCAGGTGGGGGGAGTTCCACTTCCACTCCTGATCACTCCATCATACTCCACCCACGTGGAACTACCCAGGGGAGCTATGGACTCCTGTCACGATGCATGTGGCTGGCGTCTTGATGCTGGTGTCACCGTTGGCTGGGCTGCGTGCTGCAGCATGATCGTGGCTCCTGGGGTCTCATCCTGTGGGGCTAAGGCTGGATTTCCCACCTCAGCCCCCAAGAAACTGGGACTCTGGGGACCACCAAGCCTGACTCGATTTTGTGGACCTCTCGCTGAGATGAATTCTGGACACATCGCCCAGGCTGGTGACTGACACCTGGGCCCAGGCAGCCTCTCACCCCAGGCTCCAAGTTCACAGGGCTGACGGCGCTGAGCCACAGTACCTGGCCTGAACGCACATGTTCTGTCAGTGGTGGCAATGCAAAGGAACACCTTGGGATGGAGGTCACCACATCGTGTGTACCTGGG
>NW_007029083.1:0-321 GCF_000164805.1 Carlito syrichta | reverse complement strand
TACAATTCAGGGTTAGGTATACAAATGTTCATTATGCAGGTACACTTGTTGATGAGGTATACCCCAGCTTCCCCAGGCAGATTCCCGCTACTACCAATCCCGCTTCCCTACTCCCCTCTCAGCAGTTTCCTGCTACTTATTATTACAATAATTCTGAACATGCATTTTAAACATAATAAATTCAAAGAGTAGGTTAGTCTAAATTAATGAAAAAATCTAACAGAATATTTAGTATATGTGTGTACACACTGTATATGTTTGTGTTTGACATAAACACATGTATGTGTGGAGACCCTTAACTGAGCTCTTATGTCCCAAGCA
>NW_007029082.1:0-302 GCF_000164805.1 Carlito syrichta | reverse complement strand
GCAGTAACAACTTGATCCTCAGAAAATCTTAAGGGACAACGTCTCATGTTATTTTTAACAGATGATGCATTGAGGCCTAGGAACAACAGTGACAGTATATGTGCTTCTAATGTTAAATCCTTCACATTGTGACAAGTGGCTTCAGGAGGAAAACGAGATTCCCATTTTGATTCCTGAACTGACCACACTCCTGTGAAAGCATCAACAATGGTCAAGGAATTTCTATCACCAGGATTGCTTCATTTCACCAACCCCTCCTCCCTGATGAACACAAAACACTGAAGCTCTGGAAATAAAGTCTT
>NW_007029081.1:0-546 GCF_000164805.1 Carlito syrichta | reverse complement strand
GTTCACAGCCACTGCAGTCTTGACCTGCTTGGCTCAGGCAGTAGAGAGAAAGAAAATAAAATGGGTCAGAAACTTAGATCTCTTTTGTTTTCTTGGCCTGCGTATGTGCTGAATCATCTCGGAGGGAGCCGCGTGTATTTGCGTCTTCCCTTTTCGCCCTGGGAAATGCAGGTCTGGGGAGTTCGTAGGGAGGATGCGTGGACACCCAGAAGCCGGGCGATGGGATTGTTGTCATTCAAGGATGTGGCCATAGAATTCTCTCCAGAGGAGTGGGAATGCCTAGACTCCCCTCAGCGAATATTGTACAGTACTGTGATGTTAGAGAACCATAGAAACCTGGTTTTTCTAGGACTTGCTGTCTCAAAGCCAGACCTCATCACGTGTCTGGAGCAAAGGAAAGAGCCCTGGGATGTGAAGAGACATGGCATATTAGCCAAACTTCCAGCTGTGACTTCTTGTTACACTGAAGGCCTTTTGCCAGAGAACAGCATAGAAGACTCCCTTACAAAGATGCCAAATGGAAAATATGGTAAATATGTCCTTAAG
>NW_007029080.1:0-428 GCF_000164805.1 Carlito syrichta | reverse complement strand
GGTGGCTCAGCCTGTAATCCCAACACTTTGGAAGGCTGGGGCGGTGGATTGCCTGAGTCTGTGAGTTCAAGACCAGCCCGGGCAACTTGGCGAGACCTCGTTTCTACAATAAATCAAAAATTAGCCAGGCATGGTAGTGTGCGCCTGTAGTTCTGGCTACTTGGGAGGCTGAGGCAGAAGGATGGCCGGAGCCCAGCAGGTTGACTCTGGGGTGACCGTGAGAGTGCCACTACCCTCCAACCTGGGCGACAGAGCGAGATGCCAACTCAAATATATATAATTTTCCCATATGTAAAAAATGGAATATTATACAAAATGCGTTTTGTGATCATTTGTATATTCTGGATAACTAACATTTCTTTTTTTATTTTTTATTTTTTGAGTTGGAGTCTCACTCTGTCACCCAGACTGGGGTGCAGTGGCCGCTC
>NW_007029079.1:0-341 GCF_000164805.1 Carlito syrichta | reverse complement strand
CTATACATTGAAATAGTATTTCCTTTACTCCTCTTGACAAAACCTGTGAGTTAGGCATCGTCTCATTTTAAATGGGAAAATTGAGGCTCAGAGAAGTAATTAACTTATCCCTAGTGCTAGCAAAGGCAGGATGTAGAACCAACACTTTTTAATGCCCAAGTCACTGTTCTCGTGTAGTACAACTGCAGATCTGTTACCAAAACTCCAGAGGTTTGTTTGAGGTCCTGTTGGCTCCTTCAGAAAGCTAATCACTGAGATGCCCATTGCCAGAGAAAAAAAGTTTTTTTTTTATTCTGGTGATATCAATCGAGGAGAAAGGAAGTTCAGTTTCAAATCCATCT
>NW_007029078.1:6710-7398 GCF_000164805.1 Carlito syrichta | reverse complement strand
CATCTGTTATTTTTTGAGTTATTGATAATGGGCATTCTGATTGGAGTTAGGTGGTGTCTTAGTGTAGTTTTAATTTGCATTTCCTTGATGTCTAGTGAGGTTGAACCTTTCTTCATGTATCTGTTATGTCTTCTTTTGAGAAGTATCTGTTCATATCTTTTGCCCACTTTGTAGTGGGGTTGTTTGTTTTTTTCTTTTTAGCACATTTGAGTTCCTTGTAGACCCTAGATGTTAGGCCTTTGTCAGACATGGAGTTGGCAAATACTTTTTCTCAGTCTGTAGACTGTCTCTCTGCTCTCTGGATGGTTTCTCTGGCTTTGCAGAAGCTTGTCAGTTTAATGATGTCCCACTTGTCTATCTTATCTCTTATGGTCTGTGCGTTTTGGGTTTTACTCAGGAATTGGATGCCAGTACCAACTTCCATAAGGGTGTGTCCTGCATTTTCTAAAGTTCTTTTGTTTTGTTTTGTTTTTGAGTTGGAGTCTCACTCTGTTGCCCAGACTGGAGTGCAGTGGCCGCTCCCGGCCACTGCAGCCTCAACCTGCTGGGCCTCCAGCGATCCTTCTGCCTCAGCCTTCCAATTAGCTGGGACTACAGGCTCGTGCTACCACACCCAGCTAATTTTTTGATTTATTATAGAGATGAGGTCTCACCAAGTTGCCCAGGAGGGTCTCGAACCTGTGGGCTC
>NW_007029078.1:0-4917 GCF_000164805.1 Carlito syrichta | reverse complement strand
ATGAGTAGAATGTACATTCTGTGGTCGTTGGATGAAGTGTTCTGTAGGTATCAATAAAGTCCATTTGGTCAAGGGTCACATTGAGGTTTTGGATCTTGTTGCTGATTTTTTGTCATGATGATCTGTCTAGGGTTGTGAGTGGGGTTTTCATGTCCCCAGCTATGATAGTGTTAAAGTCAATATCTCTCTTGAATTTACCTGGAAGCTGCTTTATGAAAGTTTGCGCTCCTATGTTGGGTGCATATATATTTAGGATAGTTATTTCTTGTTGATGGATTGAACCTTTTATCATTATGTAGTGGCCTTCTGTATCTTTTTTAATTTTTGATAGCTTAAAGGGTATTTTGTCTGAGATTAAGATTGTGACTCCTACTTTCTTTTTGTTCCGTTCACCTGAAATTTTGTTTCTCATCCTCTTTCTTTGAGTCTGTGAGTGTCCTTTCTAGTGAGATGAGTCTCTTGAAGGCAATATATTGTTGCCTGGTGATATTTTATCCATTTTGCCATTCTGTGTCTTTTTCAGTGGTGTATTTAGTCCATTCACATTCAGGCTAATTATTGAAATGTGAGAGTTGATCCCTATCATAAGGTTCTTATAGAGTTCTTGTTGCTGTTCCTGTTTGTTTGTTGTCTTTTTTTTTTTTTTCATTTTGGGGTTGGTTCATGTGTATTTTTAATCTTTTTCCTGTACTCTTTTGAAGAATGTTGTTGTTCTTTTTTCCTTTTCTTCTGTGTTTAATACTTTGTTAGTGTTTCTTGTAGAGGTGGTCTGGTGGCAGTGTAAGTTCTTAGGGATTGGATATCTAGGAAAGATTTTAATTCTCCCTTAGTGATGAAGCTTAGCTTGACTGGGTAGGTTATTCTTGGTTGAAATTGTTTATCTTTTAGAACTTTGAAGGTAGGGCTCCAAGCTCTCCTAGCTTAAAGGGTTTCTGTAGATAAATCTGCTGCTGTTCTAATTGGTCTTCCACGAAAATTGTTATTATTATTATAAAGATGTGGGGTACAATTCAGAGTTAGGTATACAAATGTTGATTATGCAGGTACCCTTGTTGATGAGGTGTGCCTTCCCTCCCCTAGCAGTTTCCCTCAACTGCCAATCCAACCTCTCCTCCCTTGACACTTTCCCACTACTGCCAATCCCTTTCTTATACTCTTATCATTGTTCAAGGTCCACTTATGAGTGAGAACATATGGTACTCTATTTTTTTGTTTCTGTGATAGATCACTGAGTATGATCGTCTCTAAAATCCATTCAAGTTGCTGCGAAGTCCCTACATTTGTCCTTGATGGCTACATAATATTCCATTGTGTATATGTACCACTTTTTTATCCATCCAACTTTGATGGGTAGCAAGCTCATTCCATGTTTTTGCAATTGTGAATAGAGCTGCAAAAAATATACATGTGCAGGTATCTTTTTTGTAGAATGATTTGAGCCCCTCCAGCTATATTCTCAATAAGAGGAATTGCTGGGTCATATGGAAGGTCAATTTCTAGTTCTTTCAGAAATCACCACACTGTCTTCTAAAGAGGTTGTACTAGTTTGCATTCCCACCAGCAGTGTAGAAGTGTTCCTTTTCCTCTACATCCTTGCCAGCATCTGTTGTTGTTTGTTTTATTAATGATGGCCATTCTTACTGGGTTTAGGTGGTATCTCAATGTAGTTTGGATTTGTATTTCTCTGATGATGAGTGAGGCTGAGCACTTTTCATGTGTCTGTTGGCTGCCCATATATCTTCTTTTGAGAAGAGTCTATTCGTGTCTTTTGCCCACTTTTTAATGGAGTTGTTTGCTTTTTTCCCCCTTTTGGCACATTTGAGTTCCTTGTAGATCCTAGATGTTAGGCCTTTGTCAGATATACAATTGGCAAACATTTTTTTCCCGTTCTGTGGGCTGTTTCCCTGATCTCTTGATGGTTTCTTTTGCTTTGCAGAAGCTTGTCAGTTTCATGATGTCCCACTTGTCTATCTTATTTCTTAAGTTATGGGCATTTAGGGTTCTGAACAGGAACTTTTTCCCAGTTCCATTTTCATAAATGTATCTCCTGTGTTTTTTAAGATTCTCATAGTTCAAGCTTTCACGTTTAGATCTTTGATCCATTTAGAGTTAATTTTTGTGTATGGTGATAGGTAGGGGTCCTATTTCAATCATCTGCATGTGATCAGCCAGTTTTCCCAGCACCGTTTACTGAATAGGTTCTCCTCTCCCCAGTGGTTGTTGTTAGAGACTTTGTCAAAGATGACTTGGCTGAGAAACTGAGACTTTACTTCCAGAATCTCTACCCTGTTCCATTGGTCTATATGCCTGTTCATGTACCAATACCAGACTGTTTTGATTACTGTAGCCTTATAGTAAAGTTTGAAGTCTGAAAGTGTGATACTTTCTGCTTTGTTTCCTTTGCTAAGGATTGTTTTGGCTATTTGTGGTTATTTAGGTTTTGATATGAATTTCTTTATTGTCATATCCAGGTGTGAGAAGAATGTTGGTAACTTATTGGGTATTTCATTTAATCTTTAGATTGCCTTTGGTAGGATGGACATTTTTTAAATGTTGATTCTTCCTATCCATGAGCATGGAATATTTTTCCATTTGTTTACGACATCTTGGATTTCTTTGAGCAGTGTTTTATAGTTCTCATTGTAAAGGTGTTTCACTTCTCTGGTTAGGAAGACGCCCAGGTATTAATTTTTTGTGGTTATTGTGAATGATATTGTGCTTTTAATTTGGGTCTCTGCTGCTTCTTGTTGGTGTATAGGAATGCAGCTGTCTTTCGCACATTTATTTTGTATCCTGAGACTTTGCCAAAGTCCTTTACCAGCACAAGCAGGTTTATGACAGATTCTCTTGGATTTTCAAGGTATCGGAACATATCATCAGCAAAGAGAGATAACTTGACTTCCTCTTTTCCTATTTGGATACCCCTGACTTCCTTCTCTTGTCTAATTTCCCTAGTGAGGACTTCCAACACAATGTTGAAGAAGAGGGGTGAGAGTGGGCAGCCTTGTCTTGTTCCAGTTTTCAGGGGAAATGTTTCCAGTTTCTGTCCATTTAGCAATAAGTTAACTTGGGTTTATCGCAAATGGCACTTACTATTGTGAGGTGTATTCCTTCTATACCTAGGTGTTTGAGGGTTTTTATCAAGATGGAATACTGGATTTTATCAAAAGCTTTTTCTGTATCTAATGATATAATCATGTGGTTCTTATTTTTACATCTGCTGATGCATTTAATGTTATTTATGGTCTTTTGAATGTTGAAGCAGCCCTTTATCCTGAAGATGAATCCTACTTGGTCATGGTGAAGGATTTTTGAGATTTTTTTTGTATCCGATTTGCTAGAAGCTTATTGGGAATTTTTGTATCGATGTTCATAATGGATATTGGCCTGTAGTTCTCTTTTTTGGGGGGATCTTTACCCGGTTTGGGTATCAGAGTGATGTTAGCTTTGTAAAATGATTTGGGGAGAATTCCATCCTTCTCAATTGCCTGGAATACTTTCAAAATGATTGGTATCAGCTCCTCCTTGTACATTTTGTAGAATTCTGCTGGAAAACCATCCAATCCTGGCCTTTTTTTGGTAGGTAGTTTTTGTATGATGGAGTTAATTTCCTGGATTGTTATTGGTCTATTTAGTCTCAATGTCTTCTTGTTTCAACCTGGGGAGGTTGTGTGATGTCAGAAAGTCCTTGATTTCATTTAGGTTATCAAGTTTGTTTCCACAAAGGTGTGCATAGTAATCTCTGATAATCTTTTGTATTTCTTCAGGGCCAGTTGTGATTTGATCTTTTATGTATTCTGATTGTGCTTTTTGGGATTTTTCTCTCTTTCTTGGTCATTCTGACTAGGGAGTCCATCAATTTTGTTAATTCTTTCAAAGAACCAGTGTTTTGTTTTGTATGATATTTTTGTGTTCTATGTCCATATTTGGGCTCTTATTTTGGTGATTAGTATTCTTCTGCTAATGTTGTGATTTTGGTGGTCTTCTCTTTTCAGCACTCTTAGATGATTTGTTAGTCTCTCCCCTTGTGATCTTTCTGTTTTGTTGATGTGTGCACATAGAGATATTCCCCTCTTCGAATTGCTTTCATGGCATCCCAGAGGTTTGGTAAGATGTTTCTTCATTTTTATTTGTTTCCAGGTATCTTTTAATTTCTGCTTTGATTTCAGTTCTCACCCAGTAGTTTTTCAGCATCATGCTGCTTAGTGCCCATGTCCTTGTGGGCTTTGGGGGAGTTTGTTGGTGTTGGTATTTATTGCACTGTGGTCTGAGAAGATGCACGGCAATATTTCAACCTTAAGAAATTTATTTATTATTGATTTATGGCCAAGAATGTGATCAATCTTGGAGTACGTTCCATGTGGTGAGAAGTAGAATGTATAGTTGTTGGGTGAAATAATCTGTAGTTATCTATTAAGTCCATTTGGTCAAAGTCAAGTTTAGGTTCTGGATCTCCTTGTTCATTTTTTGCCTCGATGATCTATACAGGGCTGTAAATGGGGTATTCAGGTCCCCTGCTATAGTAGTGTTAGAGTCAGTATCTTTTATTAGTTTACTTAATAGTTGCTTTATAAATACTGATACTCCTGTGTTGGGTGCATATATGTTTAGGATGGATATTGCTTGCTGATGGATTGAAAATGTTATCATAATGTAGCATCCTTTTGCATCATTTTTAATTTTTGATAGCTTAATGGTTGTTTTTTCTGATATTAAGATTGCAACTCTTGCCTTCTTTTGTGATCCATTTCCCTAGAAATTTGTTTTCTTTCCTTTAACTTTGAGTTTGTGTGCATCCTTTGTATTGAGATGGGTCTCCTAGATGCAACAAATAATTGGGTCATGGTTTCTTATCCAGTTTGCCATTCTGTGTCTTTTCAGTGGTGCATTTAGTCCATTCACATTCAGACTGATTGT
>NW_007029077.1:0-354 GCF_000164805.1 Carlito syrichta | reverse complement strand
TTGAGGTTTAATTGAGAGAGAAGCTGTGGTTCAGAATGTATATGCTGGTTCTTGCATCCATGAACAGGTGTATGAGCACACTGGAACCTATTTCCCTGTGCTTTACAATCTGTCTATTCAGCAGTATGTAGTCCTGGTCCCTAGATTAAAAAGGAGGGTATAAAAGAGGGAAATAATGGAGGAGGGGGGTCAATAGGGAGTTAGAAAATGAGAAGAGTGAGAGGCAAAACAGATATACATACCAACTATCAGGTGAAAAAAAGACACAAGACCAGGAAGAAGTGAAGAAAGACATGTAAGAAAGATTCCCTAAAGAGTACTGATAGCTACACAGAGACAGGCCAATAAAATCAA
>NW_007029076.1:0-372 GCF_000164805.1 Carlito syrichta | reverse complement strand
CCATCAAGTTCAGGACAATCTCTCTCGGGTGCCGGGCTTTCTTGTCAGGTGCAGGACAGATTGTCTCGGGTGTAGGGCTCTCCCATCAGGTGCAGGACAGGCTTTCTTGGGTGCAGGGCTGTCCCATCTGGTGCAGGACAGGCCTCCCTGGGTGCAGGGCTGTCCCATCAGGTGCAAGACAGGCTTCCTTGGGTGCTTGACTCTCTCTCTCTCACTCTCTCAACAGGTGCAGGACAATCTCTCGCGGGTGCAGGACTTCCTTGTCAGGTACAGACCAGGCTCTCTTAGGTGCAGGGCTCTCACATCAGCTGCAGGTCAGGCTCTTTTGGGTGCAGGGCTCACCTATCAAGGGCAGGGCAATCTCTTTCGTGT
>NW_007029075.1:0-349 GCF_000164805.1 Carlito syrichta | reverse complement strand
TTCCATTGTTACTCTTGAGAAGTCAGTTGTTACTTTAATTGTTATTCCTTTATAGGTAATTTATCTTTTTTTTCTGATTGAATTTAAGATTTTCTCTTTATCTTTTATCCTCTTCATTTTCATTTTCATTTTCATGTGTCTAGATACAGTTTTGGGGTGGATTTCTTGTGAAGTAAAGATTTGGATCTTTCATAACTGTTGAAAAATATTGCCTCTTCATCAGTTTCTTATTTCTAGAAACTTGGTTAAACATATGCTACATGAACTTCTTTTTCTTTCCTTTTTTTTTTTTTAAGTCAGAATCTGGCTCAGTCACCCAGGCTGGAGTACAGTGACTCAAGCATTGCTT
>NW_007029074.1:0-310 GCF_000164805.1 Carlito syrichta | reverse complement strand
AGCTAGTTAGCAAACGGGTTGAGTCAGCTGGTTGAGTAGACTAACTAGCTACTTAGCTAAAGAGTTAAGTCAGCTGGATGAGTCAGCTAACTAGCTAGTTAGCTAATGATTTAAGTCAGCTGGTTATGTCAGCTAGTTAGCTTGTTAACTAACGAGTTATGTAAGATAATTAAGTCACCTAGCTAGCATGTTAGATAACGAGTAAGGTAACTAGTTAGCCAGCTTGTGAAGACAGCTAGCTAGCTAGGTAACTCACTATTTAAGTCAGCTTGCTAGCTGGTAGCTAGCTAGTTAGGTAACAATTTAAGTC
>NW_007029073.1:0-450 GCF_000164805.1 Carlito syrichta | reverse complement strand
TTTTAACAGGGCGCCCCCCACCCCTTCCCCCGTGTAAGCCCGTCACTCACCTTGGGACACCGGGAGGTCGCCTCCATCGGCCGCCTGGCGACGTCCCGTTGTTTCACATCAAGCCTCAGGTGGAATCTCCTGCGTCCGTGGCCATCCCAGGGGCCCACAAAGCTGTGCTCTGCCAGGCAGCCCCGAGTCTGGGCCTCACCCACTCACTCTCAGTAGATTTGGGAATAGGGCTGGTGATGAGACATGCACTCACAGACACACATCACGCACACACGCACGCGCACACGCACACACACACACACACACACACACACTCCAGGACAACGAATGTTGTATTGTGACATAAATGCTGTATCTTGGAAATGATTTTAACTTATCAATTTGAAATGATAACTTTTTCAATATTCAATAATTAACCCACAGGTTTGATGTGCAACCTTCTTTTTTGGT
>NW_007029072.1:0-2936 GCF_000164805.1 Carlito syrichta | reverse complement strand
ACCCCAAGTGAACAACATTCCAGAACACAATAACCAGTTTACCAGGAAATAACAGCTAAAAATCTTAAGAGGAAAAAACAGTTTAGAAAGAAAAGTGATTTTAAAGTAATTCTGCTGTATGTTTTTCATAAAATAGAATAAGCTCAATATTGAAAATCCTGATTGTCTTATAATACATTGGTTACTATTCATATGTATATGCTTGATGTTAAATCCTTGTCTCTGAGGCGAGCTTCTGAATAGGCCTTTATAGGCCTCAGCTGTAAGATTCCATATGTTGGCTCCCAACATCTCCCCCTTTTTTATTAAATCAAACCACCAAAACATCTTGGCTTCTGTCTTAGGTTGTTCTCGCTTCACCATAGTTGTTACCCGTCATTGGCCCGTTCCCCTTCCCCACGGGGAATGCCTGTCTTAGGTTCATACTAGGTGGCTGGAATCTTACCCGTCACTGAATACCAAGATTCTCATATCAGAGGGGGCATAGGGAGGACGAAGAATAAGTTGCTGGTATAGATGATGCAAAGTAGTAGCAATATGAAATAAGTAACCAAATAATAGATGACATTATTTTTTAACTTTATTACTGAGCACTGCCAGATGAATGTTATCTGAATTGCGTTGTACTGCTTTTCTTAAACGTTGGATAATGGCTGGAAAAATAAACAGCAGAAGAAGAACAATCACACCAATAGCAATGAAATTATAGATCAGATTCCAAATAGAATGAGAAGCCACAAATTGAGAAAGAGAAGAAGTAAATCTACAAGCCAGTTGAGAAAATGAAAGTGTAGACAGGTGTGCCTGAGAGATAGCAGTGATTTGACCCTGTAACTGTTGAATATTTAAAGAAGAATTAGAGGACTGCCAAACTCCCATAAGGTGTTTCTGAACATCAGCCCAACTAACATTTTGACCATCATATGGCAAGGGTGTAACACAAATCCATTTAAATTGTGCGTGGCAGGCTACGGACATCTGAACTTTAATATGTTGAATTTGATTTCCTATATATACTAATGCTGATTCTAAAGCATTTAACCTATCAATAATACCTTTATCTATCTGTTCTTGAGTAAATAAAGCTAAGCTAACATTTTGAGATAAATTATTCACATGATTAGCTGTATGTACTTCCTGAACTAAAGCAGTAGCAGAGGCTGCAACAGATCCTATAATAGCTATTAATGCAGAAATTCCTAATATTAAAGCAGCTACGAATCTGCGTGGTCTCTTTAACATAACTGTGGCCTGTTCTATTAAATAATAACCTGGAGAAGAATACCAAGGTTCGGAAAGATGAACAGGAACAAAAATATAAGCAGGATGTTTAAGAATAAAAACTTGATAAGGATCACCTAAAATACAATTAGCCAAAGTGCAATTAATGCAAGTAACATTAAAATGACCATACTCAAACTTCATAGAATAATTGGAATGTGCATAAGCCATTAATAAAACATAAGGATAATCAACACAAGCTTGTAAAGAAGTTGTAAGGTTAGAAAAAGGTCGATAAAGAGTTATCCTTCCTGTGGCTGCAAATAATTTGTAAAGATGTGATTGTGGATGTTTTCCAAAAGGTGAAGCATAATAAAAGACAGGAGCTACCCATCCAAAAGAAAACCAAGTATCCAAAGGAGTTGGTGGAGGAATAATAGGATGGGATTTGTTCCAAGCGTATTGATCAACCTTATTATTAAGAAATTGCCTAAGATCAATATTAGGTAAAGAGACTGTCCAATCAAAAATTTTATCAGAAAAATATTCAAGCACTGGTGAACCAGGCACAAACAATCTGTAAAACACAGGTTGTTGAGAATTACATATTCTCCATTTTGGAAAGCCTTGTTTAATACTCACTGTATCCCAATAGTGTAGAACATGCGAAGTGTCTGAGCATAGAGATTTATTGGTGGTGACAGCATTTCTATGATAAATATACCTATTTCTAGGATAATTGACATCCACGGGATGAACAAATTGTAATGCCCAAATACCACTACGACTATTAGGTGTGGGTGCCAAAGGAGAATCTGTTATAAGAGTTCTATATTTAAGCCACAAACAACCTGGGTAAATGTAATTATAAGAAAAGCAAATAGGAGGTACTCCAGCAATACCTGAATAATTAAATTCTGATTTTAGAGTAACAGTAATAAAAGAAGAACTTTCTCCTCCCATCAAATGACTATTATTCGTGAATACCTTAATCTCTGGTTCATCCCAAGTTACAGGATGTAGCACAGGAGGATCTGGAACATACGTCCAGTATTTATATTTGAAAACTGAATCATTTGTAATAGCAGTTGTAGCCATTGCCACACCTTGCAAATATGCAGGAGTTAATTCAGCACATGCTTTTACAAAGTCAGATAAATCCCCGGTTTTCTTTATAGGTTTTAATAAGGCTTGGCAAGCAGGTGAAGCATTTTCAAAAGCCAATTGTTTGATAATAAGGTCTTCAGCTACTTTGTTTATGGCTAACTTTCCTACTGCATCAGTCAGTCTAGCAATAAACTCTTCATATGGCTCATCTGATCTTTGTTTGACCGTGGTAAGGCCAGGCATGGTATGATCAGGAGAAGGTAGCCGTTTCCAGGCTATAACACTTACCTCAGACACAGCTGTGAGCACATCCGGATGTAATTGTGCCTGAGCCTGAGTACCACAATATTCTCCTGTTCCCATATACATATCCATGGTGACATTACCTCGGTCTGGACTTCGTTTAGTAAGATTCTGTTCTACAACTTTTCTTTTAACTAACTCTTCATACTCCATTTTCCATAACACAAACTGTCCTCCTGTTAAACATCCTCTAGCTATTTGGAACCAATCATAAGGAGTCATCCACCAAGCACGTAGCCCATCTAAGAAGGCTAGTGTATACGGCGCTGTTGGGCCATAATCATGACAAGCAGCTTTTAGGTCTT
>NW_007029071.1:0-357 GCF_000164805.1 Carlito syrichta | reverse complement strand
TGGACTGGAATGGAATGGAATGGAGAGGAATGGAAAGGAAAGGAATACAATGGAATGGAAGGCAGGCAATGAAATGAAATGTAATGAAAGGTATGGAGAGGTATGGAATGGAATGGAAGGCAGGCAATGAAATGAAATGTAATGAAAGGTATGGAGAGGTATGGAATGGACTGGAATGAGGAGGAATGGAATTTAATGAAATGGAATGGAAGAAAAAGGAGAGGAATGGAATGGAGAGGAGTGAAATAGGGATTGATGGAATGGAATGGAATGGAATGGGATGGAATGGAATGGAATAAAGAGCAATTCAATGGAATGAAACGGAGTGGAATGGTATGGGAGGGAGAGGAATGGAAT
>NW_007029070.1:0-354 GCF_000164805.1 Carlito syrichta | reverse complement strand
GTTTTGCATCTCCCTAGCATGTCTATTCTAGGCCTTTATTTGCCAGTCATAGAGTACCACGCTGACCTAATAGTAATCAGTCTTTCATGTTGCCCACCAGTCCACCAGAGGCTGAAGACCCTCACAACGCCAAGGACACAAGACTGGTGTTACCAATACTCAGGAATGCAACTGCTGGAAAGTTTTCTTTACCCTATCTCCTTGACTAAAACTTTAAAAGTTCCCCTTCCTTAACCCCCCAGTTGCAATACCTCTTAGTATTAGCCCTGCTAAACTCTTCTGCTTTACTTCTGCAAATCTTTGCTTTATTCCCATGTCACTGGCCCACCTTACCTTAGTTTACCCTAACACTGG
>NW_007029069.1:0-444 GCF_000164805.1 Carlito syrichta | reverse complement strand
TGGAAGGGAATGGAATGGAATGGAATCAAGAGGAATGGAATGAAATGGAATTTAATGGCATAGAATTTAATGGAAGGGAATGGAAAGAAATACAGGAATGTAATGGAGAGGAATGGAATGCATTGGAAAAGAATGGAATGGAGAGGATTAGAATGGGTAGGAGTGGAATGGAGAGAAATGGAAAGGATTGTAGAGGAATGGAATGGAATGGAATGGAATGAATTAGAATGGAATGGAGAGTATTGGAATGGAGAAGAATTGAATGGAATGGAGGGGAATGGAATGGAATAGAGAGAAAAGTAATGGATTCGAATGGAATGGAATGGAGTGTAATGGAATGTCGACGATTGGAATGCATTAGAACGGAGAAGAATGAATTACACTTGAATGGAATGGAATGGAATGGAGAGAAATGGATTAGATTGGAATGGAATGGTTGGAATG
>NW_007029068.1:0-333 GCF_000164805.1 Carlito syrichta | reverse complement strand
TCAAGTTGTCTGAGCTGGTCTTGAACCTGCGGGCTCAGGCAATCCACTCACCTTGGCCTCCCAACGTGCTGGGATTAAAGGCTGAGCCTCTGAGCCCAACCAGTTTTATTGATCTTTCTATTGTGTTTCTACTCTCAATTTTGTTTCTTTTCTGGTCTTTGCTATTTCTTTTTTTTCTGCTAAATTTGGGCTTAATTTGTTTTTATGTTTCTATTTCATTGAGTCATATAATTAGGTTATTTATTTTATTTTATTTTATTTTATTTTATTTTATTTTATTTTATTTTATTTTTTGAGTTGAAGTCTCACTCTGTTGCCCAGACTGGAGTGCAG
>NW_007029067.1:0-416 GCF_000164805.1 Carlito syrichta | reverse complement strand
TTTTTCAGTTGGAATCTCACTCTTGTCGCCCAGGCTGTAGTGAAGTGGCACGCTCACAGCCACTGCAGCCTCGACCTGCTGGACTTAGATGATCCTTCTGCCTCAGTCTTCCAAGTGGCCAGAACTATAGATGCATGCAACAATGCCTGGCTAATTTTTTAATTTATTGTAGAGATGAGGTCTCACCAAGCTGCCCAGGCTTGTCTCGAACCTCCGGTCTCAGGCAATCAATCCTCTCTCCTCAGCCTCCCAAAGTACTGGGATTACAGTGAGTCACTGCACCCAGCCACCATTTTCTAAATCACTATATTTTACTGGACATGAAACTTAAGAGCAATATGAATATAGATTTACTCTTTATTTATTTATTTATTTATTTGAATTGGAGTCTCACTCTGTCGCCCAGACTGGAGTGC
>NW_007029066.1:0-331 GCF_000164805.1 Carlito syrichta | reverse complement strand
GTGGCTCAAGCGTATAATCCCAGCACTTTGGGAGGCCAAGGTGAGAGAATTGCCTGAGCCCACAGGTTTGAGACCAGCCTGGGCAACATGGTGAGACTTTGTCTCTACAATAAAAAAAAAAAATTAGCCTGGCCCACAGTGGTAGTGCGCACCTGTGGTTCCAGCTACTTGAAAGGCTGAGGTGGAAGGATCCCTGGAGCCCAGGAGACTGACATTGAGGCAGCCATGAGCATGCCACTGCACTCCAGCCTGGACAACTGAGTGAGACTCTAACTCAAAAAGGAAGGAAGGAAGGAAGGAAGGAAGGAAGGAAGGAAGGAAGGAAGGAAGG
>NW_007029065.1:0-301 GCF_000164805.1 Carlito syrichta | reverse complement strand
TTATATATCTAGCTTCTATCTAGCCAGCTGACTTAACGAGCTGAAATAACTAGGTAGCCACATGATTAACCATCTGACATAACTAACTTTTTAACTAGCTAACCAGTTGGATAGTGAATTGACTTAACGAACTGAATTAACAAGGTGGCAAGCTGGTTGCCAAGTGTCTTAACTAGCTGACTTAACCAGCAAGTCAGCTGGCTAGACAGCTGCCTTAAATAGCTGGCTACTTATCTAGCCGCCTAGCTAGCCAGCTGATTTACATAGCTGATTTTAGCTAGCAAGCTGGCTAGCCAGCTCA
>NW_007029064.1:0-302 GCF_000164805.1 Carlito syrichta | reverse complement strand
GGCTCCGAGAGAGTTCTCCCCAGCCTGTGGCTCTGGGGCGAGATTCACATGCCAAGGGACACCAACCAGAAAGCAGTTGTTCCCCAGACACTTCAGGACAGTTGGAGGAACGCTTGATGTTGCCTACAATCGCAGTGGTTCTGCTTGAGAGGAATGATGATGCTAAGTCTTCTGTGGCAGTAACCCGGGCCTAATCAGATGTGTCAGTGTCCAAACAAGGTATGGCCACGTCAGCGTATTAACCGTGCCGCAGGGCTGGTGACTTGCTTCATATTAACTCGGCGTGTCTGTGTGGTGGTCTC
>NW_007029063.1:0-344 GCF_000164805.1 Carlito syrichta | reverse complement strand
GCGGGCTCAGGCAATCCACTCACTTCACCCTCCCAAAGGCGCGGGATTACAGGCTGAGCCACCAAGCCCGGCTTCTGCAAAATTTTAAAAATTTAAAGTTAGAAAGAGAGTTTTCTCTAACTCATTATATGAAAACCTACCAAAGCTACCAGAAAAAAACACAACAAAAAAAGAAAACTACAGACCAATATCTCTGATGAACATAAATGCAAAAATTCCCAAAATACTAGCAAACTGAATTCAACAGCATACTAAAAAAACAATCCACCATAATCAAGTGGGTTTTTTTTTTTTTTTTTGAGTTGGAGTCTCACTCTGTAGCCCAGACCGGAGTGCAGTGGCAC
>NW_007029062.1:0-304 GCF_000164805.1 Carlito syrichta | reverse complement strand
CTGGTTAGCTAGTTAAAAACCTAGTTAAGTCAGATGGCTAGCCATCTGGCTAGCTAGTTAATTTGGCTAGTTAAGTCAGCTGGTTACCTAGGAATTTAGCTCTATAATTCAGCTAGTTATGTCAGCTAGGTAGCTCATTAGTCAGGTAGTTAAGCCAGATGGTGAGTTAGATATCTAGTTGGTTAAGTCAGCTAGTTAAGATAGTTGCTAGCTAGTTAAGTCAGCAAGTTTAGTCAGTTCGCTACCTAGCTGGGTAACTAGCTAGTTAAGACAGCTGTCTAGCCAGTTAGGTAGTTAGTTAAGT
>NW_007029061.1:0-383 GCF_000164805.1 Carlito syrichta | reverse complement strand
TGACTCACTTAAGTAATCAAAGATCAAATCAAAGACAACATTAATCACAAGAAATTATCTCAATAAAAGACAAAATATTTACTTTCTAGGTCAATAATGTAAAAGGAAGAAAAAAACAAAACCTTCACATTTTCAAACTAATGCTCCAGATAACTTTATCATTTTAAGAAAAAAGACTAGATTTGACATCTATATCAGTGTAATATTAATTCTAAAACTATTTTTAATAAAACTTTTTAAATAAACTCATTCTCAGTCAGCTTTTATTACACAAGATTTTCACAAATGTTGGATAACTTTTATATATATTAGCATTTTTAAAGCAAAAACTCATTCTTCATATTTTTTCTTATCAAACACATCTCACTTTCTTCATAAACATA
>NW_007029060.1:0-305 GCF_000164805.1 Carlito syrichta | reverse complement strand
ATTGACATGCACCTGTCTTTGTAGTAGTACTTTGCTGATGCTGTTCAAATCCTCACACCATGTACCCATATCCACACAAAAATGCATACACACACCACACAATGCACGCCTCCTTACACACAGACACACATGCCACACAGATACACTTAATACATTGCACAGTGCATAGATAGCATGTATACAATGCAACACAGACACACACAACACATACACACACACACACACACTACAAAATATACATGGCACACACAATACACACCATTTCATCCACAAGATACACACACATACCACATAAACACCTTCAT
>NW_007029059.1:0-305 GCF_000164805.1 Carlito syrichta | reverse complement strand
TATGGCTATCTAGTTATTTCAGTTAGTTAAAACACCTCGCTAGCTAGGAAGCTAGCTATAAGCTAGCTAGGTAGTCAGCTAGTTTTGTCAGCTAGCTAGCTAGTTAAGTCAGTTAGTTGAGTCAGCTGGCTAGCTAAGTAGCTAGCTAGTTGAGCCAGCTGGATACATCAGCCGGCTAGCTAGGTGCTTAGCTGGTTAATTTAGCTAGTTAAATCAGCTTGCTTAGCTAGTTAAGTCAGCGAGTGTCACTCACCCCTGACCAGCAGGAAGGAGGCAAGAACAACGTGTTCTTCTCAAAGCGGTTT
>NW_007029058.1:0-418 GCF_000164805.1 Carlito syrichta | reverse complement strand
CCTTCCCAATCCACGCCATTCTGTTCGATTCCATTCCCTTCAATTTCTCTCAATTCCATTACATTCCATTTTTTCGCTTTCCATGCCATTCCATTCCACTCCATTCCATTCCTCTGCAATCCATTCCATTGCATCCCACTCCATTCCATTAAACCCCTCTCAATTCCATTCTATTACACTCCATTCCATTCCATTCCTCTCCATTCCATTCCACACTTCTCCATTCCATTCCCTTCCATTCCTCTTCATTAACTTTCTATCCATTCCATTCCATTCCTCTCCATTCCATTCCATTCGTCTCCTTTACCTTCCATTCCATTTCATTCCATTCCTTTCCACGCCATTATATTCCATTCAACTGCTTTAATCTATTGCATTCCTCTCCATTCCTTTCCATTCCATTCTTCCTCATTCCTCT
>NW_007029057.1:0-369 GCF_000164805.1 Carlito syrichta | reverse complement strand
TAGCTAGCCATCAGGCTAGACAGCTGACTAAACTAGCTGACTTAATGAACTAGCCAGCTGGCTAGTCATCAGACTTAACTAGCTAGCTACCTAGACAGACAGCAGGATAGCCAGCTGACTTAACAAGCAGACATAACTAGACGCCTGATTGCTAGCCCACTGAATTAACTAGTTACCTACATACATAGCCCTCTGGTTTGCCAGCGGACCTAACTAACTAACTACCTAGGTAACCTGCTGGCCAGCGAGCTGACTTTACTAGGTGACTTAACTAGCTAGCCAGCTTACGTAATTAGCAGGTTTAACTACCTAGGTACATACCTAGTCAGCTGACTTAACTTGCTGCATTAACTAGCTAGCTCCCTAGCT
>NW_007029056.1:1806-2518 GCF_000164805.1 Carlito syrichta | reverse complement strand
TCACACACCACAACACACACATTCAAATCATGCATGGTGGCACCTGTGGCCCAGCTACACGGGATATAGTGGCCTCTGTCCCAGGGCATTCCTTCGCATCACCCCTGCTGACAGCATGTATGAGTCCATGTCAGGAAACGTGGTTCACGGCCATCAGTCCCTTGCCCTTGGAGGCTGAGGCAGGAGGCTGCCTGAGCCCTGTGGTTGGAGATCAGCCCGGGTGAGGTGGCCAGACCTCGTCTGGCCGAGTGGTCCTCCAAAGTCAGGCTTGGTGGACCTGGGAGTCCCAGCTGCTCAGGGGCCGAGGCAGGAGGACCAACTAGGCCCCGAAGGTCAAGGGCCCAAAGCCACGATCCTGTCACCGTGTCCCAGCCTGGCACATGGAGGCTCTGGCAACAAAAAAGATGCCTTCCACATGCATCACGATGGGGGACCAGGGTTCCACAGTTAAAGTCCATGTGGGTGAGTGATGAATGAGAGATTGGGAGATGAAGAGGCCCTCCCCTTGCCTGAAGATTGCAGACCGGGAGACAGAAACCTGGGCTGTATGTAATGTTGCCGAACTGTCTTGATCAGTCTGTGTCCCATGGCTGCCCTAACTTGCGGCCATCTGTTCAGTGAGCTCACATGCAGCTTTGACATGGGGCATGAGTGTGGAGGGTGGAGGCAGGCCTTCTGGTGCCCGTGGCCAATGTCACAGGTGAGACATGCG
>NW_007029056.1:0-305 GCF_000164805.1 Carlito syrichta | reverse complement strand
CGACAAAATGTAAAGCCTGTGATTGCAGCAGTTTGGGTGGCCCAGGCTGAGAGGATGGCCCTAGTTGTGTGGTCTGAGAGTAGATTGAGCAACCCAGTGGGGAAATAAAGATAGAACACAAGAAAGAAAGAATGTAAGGAAGGAAGGAAGGAAGGAAGGAAGAAAAAAGAAATAAAGAAATCCTTTCTCCTGCAAACTTTCTGCCCTCAGTCCTTCTCCCCTTCTTCCCCACATGTGAGGGTCCTTCAAGCTTGGCACCTTCCAGCCCTAACCCACCCCCAAGTGGCTACCCACACTTTGGTGTG
>NW_007029055.1:0-305 GCF_000164805.1 Carlito syrichta | reverse complement strand
TCAGCTTGGTGTGCACTTCTTAACTTTTAAAAAATTGTTTTAACTATTTTGAAGAAAATAGTCTTTTTAAACACTATCTTATTCACATGGTACTTCGATTTCAATCACCAAGAAACAGTAGCTACCACAGATGAACTGAAATAATCTTTTGATGGCTTTTATGTGATGCACAAACTGATCATTAAAAATGTTCTTCTCAGCCTGTAATCCCAGCACTTTGGGAGGCCGAGGCAAGTGGATTGACTGAGCAACTTGGCAAGACCTCATCTCTACAATAAATCAAAAATTAGCTGGGTGTGGCAGCT
>NW_007029054.1:0-306 GCF_000164805.1 Carlito syrichta | reverse complement strand
TCAATTCCATTCCATTCCATTCTTCTCTATTCCATTCAATTAATCTCTATTCCATTCCATTCCATCCCACTCAATCACATTCCATTCCATTCTTCTCCATTCCTCTTTATGCCTCCACATTCTACTGCACTCCACACCATTCCATTACAATCCTCTCCCTTTCATTCCATTCGTCACTTCCATTCAATTAGATTCCATTACATTCTACTCCATTCATTTCCTCTCCATTCAATCCCTATCCTTTCCGTTCCTCTCTATAACATTCTATTCCATTCCTTTCTCTTACATTTCTCTCCTTTCCAATCT
>NW_007029053.1:0-4446 GCF_000164805.1 Carlito syrichta | reverse complement strand
CTAGCTAACTTAACTAGCTAACTACCTAGTTAGCAAGCTGGCTGCAAAGCTGACTTAACTAGCTGACCTAACAAGCTAGTCAGCTGGCTGGCCAGCTGGCTTACCCAGCTGTCTTAACTAGCTAGCCAGTTGTCTGGCCAGCTGAATTAACTAACTGTCTTAACCAGGTAGCCAGCTGGCTAGCCTGGTGACTTAACTAGCTAGCTACCTAGCAAGCCAGCTGGGAAGTCAGCTGAATTAACTAGCGGGCTTAACTAATTAACTAGCAGATTTAACCAGCTGACTAGCCAGACGACTTAACTAGTTGACTTAACCAGCTAGCTGGCTGGCTAGCCAGCTGACTCAACTAGTTGATTTAACTAGTTATCCAGCTGACTTAACTACCTCTCTACCTAGCTACCTAACTGGCTAGCCAGCTGACTTAACTAGCAGACTTAATTAGCTAGCCAGCTGGCTAGCCAAGTGACTTACTAGCTTACTACATAGCTAGCCAGCTGGCTAGACACCAGACTTAACTAGCTGGCTTAAATAGCTGGCCTGCTTGCTAGTCATCTAAATTAACTAGATCGCTATATAGCTAGCCAGCTGGCTAGCCAGCTAACTTAACTAGGTTACTCAACTAGCAAACCAGCTGTCTAGCCAACTGACTTAAGTAGCAAGCAACGTAGCTAGACAGCTGGCTAGCCAGCTGACTTAATTTGATGAATTAACTAGGAGCCAGTGGGCTAGACAACTCACTTAGCTATCTAGCTACCTAGCTAGGTAGTGGTCTAGACAGATGACTTAACTAGGTGACTTAACAAGCTAGACAGCTGGTCAGCAGGCTGATGTAACTGCCTAGCTACCTAGCTAGCCAGTTGGATAGCCAGCTGACTGAACTAGCTAGTTACCTATGTAGCCTGCTGACTTGGCAGCTGACTTAAATACCCAGCTACCTAGCTAACCAGCTGGATAGTTATCTGAATAAACTATGTTACTTAACTAGCTATCTAGCTGGCTATCCAGTTGACATAACTAGCTAGCTAACCAGCGAGGGTGCTGGCTAGCCAGCTGACTTAACTTGCTGATTTAACTAGCTAGTATGTTGAATTAACTCACTGACTTAACCTGCCAGCTACCTAGCTAGCCAGCTGGCTTAACAAGCTGGCTTAACTAGCTAGCTACCTAGCTAGCTTTCTAGCTAACTAGCTTGCTTTACTACCTATCTTAACTACCAAGCTGGCTGATGTAACTAGCTGATTATATAACTAGCTTCCTAGCTCGCCAGCTGACTTAACTAGCTGAGATAACTAGCTAGCCAAATGGCTAGTCATCTGATTTAACTAGCTTTTTAACTAGCTAACCAGATGTATAGCCAACTGACTTAACGAGCTGACTTAACTAGCTAGCAATCTAGTTGCCAGCTGACTTAACCAACTGACTTAACCAGCTACTCAGCTGGCTAGCCAGTTGACTTAACTAGCTAGCTACCTCTCTAGTCAGTTGACTCACCAGCTGACTTACCTAGCTGACTTCAGCTGGCAAGCTGGCTAGGAAGCTCACTTAACTAGCTAGCTACCTAATTAGCCAGCAGGCTAGCCAACTGACTTAAATAGCTGACTTGAACAGCTAGCCTGCTGGCTAGCAAGCTGCCTTATCTTGCTAGATACCTACTTAGCCAGCTGGCTAGACAGCTGACTAAACTAGATGACTTAACCTGCTAGCCAATTGACTAGCCAGCTAACTTAATTGGCTGACATCACTAGCAAGCCAGGTAGCTATGTAGCTGACTTAAATAGCTAGCTAACTATCTTGCCAGTTGACTAGCCAGCTCTCTCAACTAGCTGAATTAACCAGCTAGCCAGCTGGGTAGCCAACTGGCTTAACTTGCTTGGTAACTAGCTAGCCAGCTGGCTAGCCAGGTGAATTAACTAGTTTTCTTAACTAGCTAGCTACCTAGCTAGCCAGCTGAGTTAAATAGTTAATTAACAACCTAACTAGACAGCTTACTAAAATAGTGAGCTAACTAACTAGCTACCTAGCTAACAATCTGGTGTAAATAGTTAGCTGACTTGACCAGCTAGCTAACTAGCTTATCTAACGTGCTAGCTAGCTGACTTAATCATCTGACTTAAGTCGTTAGCTAATGAGCTAGCTAGCAGACTCAGAGAGCTCAATTAACTCAGTAGCTAACTAGCTAGCTAGCTGACTCATCCAGCTAACTTAACTCGTTAGCTAACTAGCTAACTCTCTGACTCAATCAGCTGACTTAACCCGTTGGTTAACTTGCTAACTACCTGACTCAACCTGCTGACTTTTCCTGTTAGCTAACTAGCTAGCTAGCTGTCTTAAGCAGCTGACTAAGTTAGAAAACTGACTTAACTAGCTGACTTAGCTAGCTGACTTAACTACTTAGCTTGCTGACTTAACTGGCTGACTTAACTAGTTAGCTAACTGACAACTACCTGAATTAAATAGTTAGCTATCTATTTTGCTAGCTTAATAACTAGCTGACTTAACTAAATAACTAACTAGTTAGGTAGCAGACTTAACTAACTGACTTAAATAGTTAGCTAACTAGTGACCTTGCTGACTTAGCTAGCTGATTTAGCTCATTAGCTAGAAAGCTAGTAGACTTAGCTGAAATAACTAGTTGGCTACAAGATATCTAGCTGACTTAATGAGTTGGTTAATGAGTTAGGTAACTATTTTAACTAGTTGGTAAATGAGTTAACTAACTGACTTAACTAGTTTTTTAACGTGTCAGCTAGGTGACTTAACTTGTTGAATGACAAATCTACTGACTAGTTATCTGGTTTATCACGTTAGCTGACTACTTGATCAACATGTTAGCTGGCTTAACAATTTGGCAGACTAGTTGGCCAACTAGTTACCTTTGTTAACTATTTGAATGACGAGATGCCCCACACGTTAGCTCATTTAACTAGTTGGTTGGCTAGTTTTCTGACCTAACTATTCGGCCCACTAGTTAACTGACCTAACCTGTTGGCTGACAAGTTGGTTGACTGTCGGCTGATTGGTTAGCTGACTTAATTACTTGGCCGTCTAATCAGCTGACTGGTTAGCTGACTTACCTAGTCGTCCGGCGAGTGAGCAACAGGTGATCTGACTTTAGTAGTTGGCTGGCAGGTGAGCCGACTCTTCAGAAAAATTAACTAGTCAGATGGTGTGTGAGCTGACTGGTCACCTGACTTAACTAGTCAGCTGGCGAGTGAGCTGACTGGGCAGCTGACTTTAGTCAGCTGGAGAGTAAGCTGATTGTTCAAAAAACAACTAGTCAGGCAGCAAATGAGCCGACCACTGAGCCAACTTAACTATTCGGCTGGCGAGTGATCCGACGTGTGACCTGCATTAACTAATCGGCCTGCGTGCGAGCTGACTGGTGAGCTGACTTAACTAGTCAGATAGTTAGCAAGCCGACTAGTTAGCTGACCTGTTGGCCTGGGAGCAAGCTGACAAGTTAGTTGACTTTTCTGGTGAGTGAGCCAACTAGTTTGCTGACCAGTTGGCATGTGAGTGAGCCAAATAGCTGACCTGATGTAAAACAAGTGAGCCAACTAGTTAGCTGACCAGCTAACTGAGTTGCTAGCCGGTTAGTTAGCTAAATATCCAGTTGATTTGCTATCTGACTTATCTAGCTATCTGACTAGTTAGCTTGCTATCTAGCTGACATAACAAGCTCGCAAGCAAGCTATCCATCTGTCTAGCTAGCTTACTTAACTAGCTAGCTAGCTGACTAGTTAGCTGTTAGTTGAATTAACTATCCAGGTGACTAGCTAGCTGACTTGCCTAGCTAGATGACTAGCAAGCTGACTACCTAGCTGACTTAACTAGCTCACTGAATAGTTAGCTGACATGCTAGCTGACTTAACTAGCTAACTGGGTACCTAGCTGACTTAACTAGCTGACTAGCTAGTATGCTGGCTAGCCAGTTAGCAAGCTGACTTAACTAGCTAGCTACCTGGTAGGGTACATGGCTAGCCAGCTTGCTTAACGAGCTAGCTTCCTGGCTGGTTAGCAAGCTAGGCAGCCAGCTATAAGGTAGTGGGATGGTCAGCTGGCTAGCCAATCAGTTAAATAGGCAACCAGCTGTCTGGACAATCAGATAACCAACTGGTTTAACTAGTCAGACACCGTGCTGGTGAGCTGGCTAGCCAGTTGTCTTAATTAGCTGCCTACCTACCTGACCAGTCAGCTAACCAACTGGCTAATCTTGTCAGCCACGTAGATAGCCAGCCTGCCAACCAGCTGACTTGATTAGCTGAATTAACTGTATAAACATCTGGCTAGCCAGCTGGCTTAATTAGCTAGCCACCTAGCTAGCCAGCCATTGAGCCAGCTCACTTGACTTGCTGACTTATCTAGCTAGCCAGCCAGCTAGTCACTTGACTTAATTAGCTAGCTACCTACCTAGTCAGGTGGCTAGCCAGCTGACTTAACTAGTTG
>NW_007029052.1:0-695 GCF_000164805.1 Carlito syrichta | reverse complement strand
TTTTTTTTTTTTTTTTGATATTGTCTTGCTCTGTTGCCCAGGCTGGTCTCAAACTTCTGGATTCAAGCAATTCTCCCTCAGCCTCCCAAAATACTGGGACGACAGACATGAATCACTGCATGCTTCTGCATTTTAAAGTTTTTATCCTATCTCCTCAGCTTCCTACACTGGTCAAAAACCCAGAAAATTTCTCATGAGGAAAAATCTCAACAAAACTTTAAGGACCCCTCAAAATTTCAGTATTCTTTTCAGCCCTAGATAACCAAACGACACTGGTTTTCCTTTTACCCCCAGAGGTCTTCTGCCTGGTCCACAGCTGCCCCAGAGTTCTTGCCCCAATTTATCATGCCTTCCTGGGACCAAAAAAAAAAAAAAAAAATGGCTGAAATGTATGACTTTCCTCAGAAAGGATCTCTAGATAATGGAAATGTAGTTTGTCTCATTCTCACTGCTTACATAGCTCTCCTATACATTTAAAGACATGATTTTTGCAACTTATATGGATTTTTATAGTGACAACTTACATTAATTAGGCATTATCCCAAACCAGTACATTTTAATTGTATTAACGAAAAGGAAAAATAACTTTTTGGCACATATGATTGTGTTTCCCAGGAAATTTTAAGAAAATCTATTATAAATGTGTAAATGAAATATTTCTAAGAGATACATTAATTTTTACATTTTTTTTTTTT
>NW_007029051.1:0-354 GCF_000164805.1 Carlito syrichta | reverse complement strand
TAGCTGACTTAATTATATAGCTGGATACCTAGTTGACTATAGTAGCTGACTAGCAAGTTGCCTGTATATCTGCCTAGGGAGTTGACTTAAGTCAGCTGGTTAGCCAGCTGGCTAGCTATTTATGTCAGCTTGTTAATTCAACTGGCTTTCCAACTGGCTAGTTAGGTAGCTAGCTAGTTAAGTCAGCTGACTAGCCACCAGGCTAGCTAGCGTTGTTAGCTAGTTACGTCTACTGCCTAGACAGCTGGATAACTAGTTAAGTTATCTAGTTGCACGTTTGGCTAGAATGCTAGCCATCTGGCTTAACTAGCTCACTACCTGGCTGGCTAGCTGGCTCCATAGCCAGCTAGTGGG
>NW_007029050.1:0-380 GCF_000164805.1 Carlito syrichta | reverse complement strand
GAGTCAGAGTCTCACTCTATTGCTAAGGCTGGAGTGCAGTGGCACACTCATGGCCAACCCAGCTTCCACCTGCTTGCTGGGCACCGGTGATCCTTCTGGGCACCGGTGATCCTTCTGCCTCAGCCTTCCAAGTAGCCAGAACTACAGGTGTACGCCACCATGCCAAGTTAATTATTTACTTATTTATTGAAGAGACGAGGTCGTTGCCTGGGCTGGTCTCGAACCCTTGGGCTCAGGCAATCCACTTACCTGGGCCTCCCAAAGTGCTGGGATTACAGGCTTAGCCACCAAGCCCAGCCTTTGGCCCGCTTTTTAATGAGGTTATTTGTTTTTTTCTTTTTGGCACATTTGAGTTCCTTGTAGATCTTAGATGTTAGGCT
>NW_007029049.1:0-325 GCF_000164805.1 Carlito syrichta | reverse complement strand
GTAGGATTTTGTGTGCAGGGGGTGGTAAGATTTCCTATGAATGGTACTGCCATAAATGGGGGGCGACTGAGGGATGCACATAGGAAACAGAAAAGTTGCCTAAATGTGAGTAGTTGAGAAAGTGTGCTCCCTGTTGGACTACTGAGAGCCAGGAAAATGGGGTGACTTTGGCTGTCTATTGTACGGAGGTTTGTAATATTGTCTCTTGTTTTGTTATTTCAGGGGCTAGGTTTGAGATATTTGGCTGAATTTGTACATAGGTGCAGTAAATTTTGATGGTTCCTGCTGGGGTGGAGTCAAGGATTCCATTGTATACTTTGCCTAC
>NW_007029048.1:0-313 GCF_000164805.1 Carlito syrichta | reverse complement strand
TTATGACACTGAGATGATTTAAGTCATTGCAAAGACATGCTTAAAAATTCTCCTCCATGTCATTTTGCTGATTTGCCCTTATATTGAAATTCTTCTTTACTAATATTATATTATCATGCACTTATTTATAACTTTTTTTTTAATCAGAGTCTCACTGTGTTGCTAAGCCACTAAGTGCAGTGGCATGAGCATAGCTCACTGCAGCCTTCGTATCCTGGGCTCAAGCTATCCTTCTGCCACAGCCTCCTGAGTAGCTGAGACCACAGGCATGCTCCATCACACCCAGTTACCTTTTTTTTTTTTTTTTTTTTTT
>NW_007029047.1:0-314 GCF_000164805.1 Carlito syrichta | reverse complement strand
CTCAAATAGTCTCTCATGCATGAAAAACTTCCTAAATCTCCCAGGAAAAGTTGATTTGATTCTTATTTTTCTGGGTATGGATAGGATGTAATAAACAACACTGTTACAGAGCCACCTATCACACGGAAACTACTGGTTCATATATGACTTTTCCCCCAGCAGAACATGAGTCCTTCAAAGTCAGAAATGGCAACCTGTTCATTGTTGTGCCCTAAGCAAAACATAATAGAAGATATTTATTGAAAGAGTGAATGCCCTTTGGGAGGCTGAGGTGAGTGGATTGCATGAGTCCGCGGGTTCGAGACCCGCCTGGG
>NW_007029046.1:0-382 GCF_000164805.1 Carlito syrichta | reverse complement strand
TAGACACCGGGCTAGCTGTGTAGCTAGCTAGTTATGTCAGCTGTCCAGCCAGTTGCCTAGGTAGTTAAGTAACCTAGTTATGTCAGCTGGCTATACACCTGGCTAGCTAGGTAGCTAGCCAGTTATGTCAGCTGTCCAGCCAGCTGGCATCTATTTAATTCACATAGTTAAATCAGCTGGCTAGTCAGTTGACTACCTAGGTAGCTTGCTACTTAAGTCAGATGGCTAGACAGCGGGCTATCTAGTTAAGTCACCTAGTTAAGTCAGCTGTCTAGCTAGCTGGCTACCTATATAGCAAGCTAATTCAGCTGACTAGCAAGCAGGCCAGCTATTTAAATCAGCTGTTTAAGTCTGCTGGCTTGCCAGCTGGCTAGCTATTTAA
>NW_007029045.1:0-443 GCF_000164805.1 Carlito syrichta | reverse complement strand
AGAAAAGTATATAAGAACTTTGCTTTTAAGACAGGTGCGAGTTCAAATTCCAGTGCTGCTACTTACCAGCTGTGAAATCATGAGCAAGTTAATTATCTTAAGTCTCTGTTTCTTAATCTGCAAGTGGGGATGGTAAGAGAATCTGCTTCACGGAGCCTTTGAGAGAATCAAACAAGGTAACACCCTGCACAAACAGTGCTTACAGGTGCCTTATCCTATAGGAGCAAGCCACATATTTCTGATATCCCAACAGCCGACACTACAGTTGTACCCAGTATCCATCATTTTGCTTTCTGACACAAACATCCACATCTATAAACATGTCACAAAATCCCCTGGACCTGACCATACCTGGAGGTCAATGAGGGCAGTGTTTGCTGCCATTGTGGAGTACAATGGAGCACAGTTTAAAAACTGTGGGGATGTGAACTGGTGTTCCCTTC
>NW_007029044.1:0-819 GCF_000164805.1 Carlito syrichta | reverse complement strand
CTACCTAGTTAGAATGCTGGCTGGCCAGATGACTTAACTAGTTGACTTAACCTGCTTGCCAGCTGGATGTCCAGCTGTCTTACCTAGTTAGCCAACTCTCTGGCCAGTTGAATTAACTAGCTGACTTAACCAGCTAGCTATCTAGCTAGCCAGCTGCCATAGCTAGCTGTCAAGTAACTAGCTACCTATCTAGATATCTAGCTAGCCAGCTGACTTAACTAGCTGACTTAACTTGCTAGCTACCTGACATGACTAGCTGACTTATATATCTAGCTTCCTATATAGCTAGCTGATTTAACTAGCTAAAATAACTAGCTAGACATATGACTAGACATCTGAGATAACTAACTTTTTGACTAACTAGCCAGCTGGATAGCCAACTGACTTAACAAACTGACTTAACTAGCTAGCCTGCTGGTTGCCAGGTGTCTTAAATAGCTGACTTAACCAGCAAGTCATCTGGCTAGACAGTTGCCTTAAATAGCTGGCTACCTATCTAGCAACCTGGCTAGCCAGCTGACTTACCTAGCTGACTTTGGCTAGCAAGCTGGCTAGCCACCTCACCTAACTAGCTAGGTACCTACCTAGCCAGCAGGCAAGCTTGGTGACTTAACTAACTGTCTTGAACAGCTAGCCTACTGGCTAGCAAGCTGACTTATTTAGCTAGCTACCTACATAGCCAGCTGGCTAGACAGCTAACTAAACTAGCTTTCTTAACCAGCTACCCAATACGCTACCCAGCTGATTTAACTCACTGACATCACTAGCTAGCCAGGTAGCTATCTAGCTGACTTAACTAGCTAGCTACCTACATTGCTA
>NW_007029043.1:0-317 GCF_000164805.1 Carlito syrichta | reverse complement strand
TTATTTAATTCCTCCCCATTCCATTCAGTGCCACTCCATTGAAATCCATTCCTCTACATTCCATTCCATTCCATTCCATTTCATTCCGTCCCATTCCTTTGCATTCTGTTCCGTTACAGTCCTCTCCATTCCATTCCTTGGCATTCCATTCAATTCCTCAACATTCCATTCCATTCCTTTCCATTCCAATCCTTTCCTTTCCTTTCCATTTCAAGCCTTTCCATTCCATTTAATTACACTCAATTCCATTCCTCTCTATTCCTTTCCCCTCCATTCCATTCCATTCCATTCCTCTTCATTTCCCTCAATTCCATTCC
>NW_007029042.1:0-318 GCF_000164805.1 Carlito syrichta | reverse complement strand
TGGTTAAGTCAACTCGTTAACTCAGCTCGTTAGCCAGCTGACTAGCTTGGGAGCAAACTATTTAATTCAGCTGTATAGCCAGCTGTATAGCTAGCTAAGTAAGCTACTTAATTCAGCTGGCTTCCCAGCTGGCTAGCTAGGTTGCTAGCTAGTTAAGTCAGTTGGTGAACAATCTAGCTAGCTGGTTACATCAGTTTGTTAATTCAGCTGACCAGCCAGCTGGCTTACTAGTTAAGTCAGCTCATTAAGTCAGATGGTCAGACAGCTGGCTAGTTGGTGAAGTCAGCTAGTTAAGTCAGCTAGCCAGCCAGCTGGCTA
>NW_007029041.1:0-318 GCF_000164805.1 Carlito syrichta | reverse complement strand
TTCCATTCCATTCATTCCATTCCATTTTACTCTATCCATGCCTCTCCATTCCATACCACTAACATTCCATTCCACTCCACTCCTTTCCTTTCCATTTCACTGCATTCTATTCATTTCTATTCTATTCCTCTCCATTCTATTCCTCTCCATTCCATTAATCTCCATGCTATTCATCTCCATTCCATTCCATCCATTCCATCCCATATCATTTCTCTCCATTCCTTTCCATTCCATTCCTCTCCATTCAATTACATTCCGTTCCATTCCATTCCATTCCACTATTCCTTTCCATTCCTATTCATTCTATTCCATTTTTTC
>NW_007029040.1:0-342 GCF_000164805.1 Carlito syrichta | reverse complement strand
AGTTAGTTAAATAACCTAGTTATGTCAGCTCAATAGCCAGCTGGTTAGCTAGGTAGCTGGGTAGTTAAGTCAGCTGGCAAGTCAGCAGACTATGTAGGTAGCTAGATAGTTAAATCAGCTGGCTATCCAGCTGGCTAGCTAGGTAGCTAGGCAGTTAGGTCAGCCAGCTAACCAGCTGGCTAGCTAGTTACATCAGTTAGTTTAGTCAGCTTGCTAGCCTACTGCCTATCAGCATATCTATCTAGTTAAGTCAGCTGACTAGCCAGCTGGCAAGCTAGTTAAGTCACCTAGTTAAGTCAGTTCACTGGCCAGCAGGTTAGCTAGGTAGTTAAGTAGTTAACT
>NW_007029039.1:0-421 GCF_000164805.1 Carlito syrichta | reverse complement strand
GAGGCATGGAATAGAGCAAAATGGAATAGAATAGAATGGAATGGAAAGCAATTAAGTGGAGTGGAATGGAATGGAGAAGAATGGAATGGAAAGTAATAAAATGGAATGGAATTGCATGGAATGGAATGAAATATAGTGAAATGGAATGCAGAGGAATGGAATGAAGGGAAATGAAGAGCAATGGAATGGAATCAAAGGAATGGAAGGCAAGGAATTAAATGAGTGAAAAGAAATTGAATGGAAGCGAGAGAAATGGAACAGAAAGGAATGGAATGGAAAGCAATGGAATGGAATGCAGCGGAATGGAATGGAATGCTGGGGAATGGAATGGAAAGGAAAGGAATGAAGTGGAATGGAATGGAATTGAATGGAATGGAGAGAAATGGAATGGAGAGGAATGGGAGGCAATGGAATTGATGGG
>NW_007029038.1:0-324 GCF_000164805.1 Carlito syrichta | reverse complement strand
TGACAAGTTTTAAGATTAAATTTGGTCCAAAATAAGCCCCTATAACCAACTGTTTTTGAGTCTCAAGAGTAAACAGGAAGTTCTCAGGTATTTTCTGTGTTTCCTAATTCTAGAGCTTGAACAAAATATGTTGCTGAAGGGATCCGTGTCATTCGAGGGCGTGACCATGGAGGTCACCCGGGAGGAGTGGCAGCAGATGGGCCCCATGGAGTGGAGCCTGTACAGGGATGTGACGCTGGAGATCTACGGCCACCTCGTCGCAGTGAGTGAGCGGACCTGCCGCGGAACTCCCTCTGCAGCATGTTTGCTTTTTTTTTTTTAATC
>NW_007029037.1:0-320 GCF_000164805.1 Carlito syrichta | reverse complement strand
GGAATGGAATGCAGTAGAATTGAAAGGAATGGAATGAGGTTGAATGGAATGGAGAGTAATGGAATGGAATGGAAGGGATGGAATGGAATAGCGAGGAATGGAATGGAATGGAGAGGAGTGAAATGGAATGGATTGGAACGGAAGGAATGGAGAGGAATGGAATGGATTGAAATGGAGAGGATTGGAATAGAGAGAATTGGAATTCAAAGGAATGGAGAAGACTGGATTAGAATAGAATGGAATGGAATGGAATGGAAAGGAATGGAATGGAGAAGAATGGAATAGAATGGATTGTAATGGAATGGAATGGAATATAGAGG
>NW_007029036.1:0-1493 GCF_000164805.1 Carlito syrichta | reverse complement strand
CTTAACTAGCTACCTACCTACATAGACCTCTGGCTTGACAACTGATTAACTACCTAAATAACTAACCAGCTGGCAAGCGAGTTGACTTAACTACATGACTTAACTAGCTAGTAACCTTGCTAGGAGCTGATTTAACTAGCTAAGTACCCTGCTAGGTAGCTGACTATCCAGCTGACCAAACTAACTGATTAACTAGCTAGATACCTAGCTAACCAGCTGAATTAACTTGCTGACTTAACTAGCTAGATACCTAGCTAGCCAACTGACTGGCCAGCTGACTTAACTATCTGAATTAACTAGCTAACCAGCTGGCTGACCCACTGACTTGCTGACTTAACTAGTAACCCAGGTGCATGGTGAGCTGAATTAACTAGCTGAATTAACCAGATAGCCAGCTGCTATACAGCTGACTTAAACAGTTAGCTACCTAGCTAGCTAGCTGGGAAGCCAGGTGAATTAACTAGCTGATTGAAATAGCTGGCCAGCTGGCTAGCCAACTGACTTAACTAGCTACCTACCTAGCTACCCAGCTGGCAAGTCAGCTGACATAATTAGTTTACTTAACCTGCTAGCACACTAGCTAGCCAGCAGACTCAACTAGCTGAATTAACTAGTTAGTCAGCTGGCTAGACAGCTGACTTAACTAGCTCTCTACCTAGCTAGCTAGCTGGCTAGCCAGCTGACTTCCCTAGTTGACTTAATTAGCTTGCTACCTGGATAACCAACTGACTTAAGTAGCTCGCTGCCTAGCCAGACAGCCAGTGAGCCAGCTGATTTAATTAGCTGACTTAAATAGCTGGCCTGATGCTAGTCAGCTGAATTAAATTGCTTCTTATATATCTAGCCAGTTGGCTAGCCAGCTGACTAAACTAGGTGACTTAACTAACTAACCACCTGTCTAACCAGCTAAGTAGCAAGCTACCTAGCTAGCCAGTTGGCTAACCAGGTGACTTACCTAGGTGACTTAACTAGCTAGCCAGCGGATTAGACAGATGTCTTAACTATCTAGCTACCTAGGTAGCCAGATGTCTAGTCAGCTGATTAACTAGGTGACTTAACTAGCTAACCTGCTGGCAAGCAGGCTGACTTAACAGTTTCGGTACCTAGTCAGCCAGCTGGATAGCCAGTTGACTTAATGAGCTAGCTACCTACATATCCCACTGGCTTGCCAGCTGACTTTACCTAGGTACCTAGGTAACCAGCTGACTATTGAGCTGACTTAATTAGGTTACTTAACTACCTATATAATGGACTAGCTAGCTGAGTTAACTAGATAGGTACCCAGCTCAGCAGCTGGATAGCAAGCTGTCTTAACTCACTGACAACTAGCTAGCAAGCTGACTTAAATAGCTGACTTAGCTAGCTACATAGCTAGCCAGCTGGCTTATCTAGCTTGCTTAACTATCTAGATAGCTAGCTAGCTATCTAGCTAGCCAGCTGATTTAAGAAGCTGACTTAACTAGCTACCTAACTACCATAACTAGCTGATGAAT
>NW_007029035.1:0-465 GCF_000164805.1 Carlito syrichta | reverse complement strand
GAGATGAGAACTGGGGGCGCTGTGCACAGGGATGATTTGCTCTTGGCCTCAATGATGAGCGTTTTGCAATACAGGAAAAGAAGAAGCCAGTTTGAGAAAGGAAGTGCTGGCCACCCCGATGGTGTGTGGGTTTGGAAGAGGCTCCCACCCTCCTCAGTCCCCGAGGAAGCCTGACCCTGTCTCTCTGGGTGTGCTGTCCTGATTGCTTCCTCAACTCCAGCAAACCCCAGAGGTCCCCCACAGGGCCTCCTCTCCTGCCTTGACGGTTCTGCTTCTCTCCTCACTCCCCTGAAGGTAACAAGGCCATGGGTTGGCCCCCACTGCTGCTGTCCCCACCACTACAAGCTGGTGAGTGTCCAGAATGGCCCAGCCGGAGCCTCTGCCCAATGTAAGATGGGCCACCCAGGGTCAATGGCAGGGCATCTAGAGTCTGGGAGGAGCTGACCAGGTCTCCCACCCAGCAAT
>NW_007029034.1:0-1438 GCF_000164805.1 Carlito syrichta | reverse complement strand
CTTCGACACCAAGCAAAACCCAGAAATACTTGGGTGAGGGCAGACCTCAGCGTGTGAATGACCTCAGGCCCAGAGTTCAAGACCAGGCAGGAAGACCAGTATATCAATCAAATGGAAAGCCTGTGATTGTAGCAGTTTGAGAGGCCGAGGATGAACGGAAGGCCTGAGTTGGACGCTTTGAGAGCAGTCAGGGCTACCAAGTGAGGAAGCAAAAGAGAGAGAGGAAAAGAAAGAAATAAAGAAAGAAGGAAAGAAAGAAAAAAAGAAAGAAAGAACAAAAGAAAGAAAGAACGAAAGAAAGAAAGAAAAAGAAATCCATTCTCCTGTAAACCTTCTGCCCTCAGTTCTTCCTGCATGCCCCCCAAATGTGAGACTCCTCCAAACTCAGCACCTTCCAGCCCCAAACACCACCAATGGCTGCCCCTACTTTGTTGTGGGAGTTCCCGAAGCTCCCTGGCTGGTTTCCTGCCAAGAAAGACCAGGGAAACATCCCTCACCAGGGGACATTTCTTCTTCCCCAATACCATTTTTCCTGGCTCTAAAGTAAGGTGCCCTGTGAACATCAACCATACAGTTGAGAATCTTTTTACGATTCTGATGTTTTTGTAGACAGGGTCTGGCTCTGTGGCCCATGCTGGGTCATGGGGACATGACAGTCTTTAGCTGCCAGCCTCAAAATGTCAGACTCCAGCAATACTCCCTCCTCAGCCTCTGGAGACAACGGGCACCTCAACCTAGACCTCCTGTTTGTATGAGTACAGAAATGGGGTCTCCCTGCACGGTCTACACTGGCCTCAGTATCCTGGGCTCCAACCATCCTCCTGCCTCAGGTTCCCAGAGTGCTGGGATTCCAAACCTGGCCACCGCACCAGGCCTTCTTGTTCATTTTTGACAAAAGATCGAGGCTGGACTCTGAGGTTCAACTTCATTATCCAAGCTTTTTGGGAGGCCAAGGCCAATGGCTAGCCTGAGCCTGTGGGCCAAGACCTGCCTGGGACCCTCAGCAAGATTCGTCTCTACCCCCCACCCCAAATAAGCTGGTCATGGTGGTGCATGCCTGTCATTCCAGCACCTTGGAAGACTGGGGATAGACTTGCCGAACCCTGGTGGGCCAAGGCTGTGGTGGCCAGAAGCGAGTCACTGCCCTCCTACCTGGGTGACAGAGTGAGACTCTGACTCAAAAAAAATGAAAAGAGAAAAAAAAGAGCGTCCATTTGTGTATGGAGTTGGGATAATCATGAACAGACAGAGATCTTTTGCAAAGGAGGCCCAGCCTTGGGCCTAGAGTTCCCAAAAGATGGTGGATCTACAGACAATCAGGCTGTAGCTTTGGGAGGCCGAGTTAGGGACCCGCTGGAGCCCAGGAGTTCGAGACCAGCCTGGGACACTTAGTGAGATCTCGTCGCTCCCCAGAACACAAAAACTGGATTCACGCGTG
>NW_007029033.1:0-398 GCF_000164805.1 Carlito syrichta | reverse complement strand
GGACATGGGGACACCGAACCTGGGAATGATATGACTAGCAAGGATAGTCCCTACTGTTACCGCTCGTTTATTTGAGGTTGGAAACGCTTCTACCCACCCGGAAAAGGTGTCCATGAAGACAAGGAGGTATTTTAGTTTGCGTACTGGGGGCATGACAGTGAAGTCGACCTGACAGTCCGCTCCTGGGAGTTGTCCCTGAGCTTGATGGGTAGGAAAGTTTCTCGGTTTTAGAGGGGTATTGGGGTTGGTTTGCTGACAGATGGAACATTGTGAGGTAATGCTTTTTATGAGTTCCTTATGTTGGGAAGTGAGAGTGTAAAAGTTTGTTAGGAAAGACGTCAGTGTGGAAGGATTGGTGTGAAAGATTGAGTGTAGGTATGGGATAAGGTCTGTAATGG
>NW_007029032.1:0-388 GCF_000164805.1 Carlito syrichta | reverse complement strand
TTAAATACCTGAATTAGTTAGCTATTTGACTAGCTGAATGACTATTTGACAACTAATTATGTAAATAGTTAGGTAGCAGGCTTAAGTAGCTGACTTAAATAGTTAGCTAACTAGTGAGTTAGCTGACAACTAGCTAACTTAGCTAGCTAGCTGGTTAGCTAGCTGACTTAGTTAGCTAACTTAACTAGTTGGCTTATGAGATAGTAGCTGACTTAATGAGTTGGTTAGTAAGTTAGCTACCTGTTATAACTAGTTGAGAAACGAGTTAACTAGCTGACTTAACTAGTTGTTTAACAACTTAGCTAGGTGACAACTTGGTTGACAAATCGGCAGAAGAGTTAGCTGTTTTAACACATTGGCTGACTACACGATGGACTTGTTAGCTGGC
>NW_007029031.1:0-324 GCF_000164805.1 Carlito syrichta | reverse complement strand
CAGACATTGCCAAATGTCCTCTGGGGGACAAAGCTGCCCCCGGCAGGAAACCACTGGAAAAAAAATACTCATATATATATTTGTATGTATATATGCACACACATGAACATGCATATGCTTGAATACATGTATGTTTAAGTATGTGTGGGTGTATGCATACTTAGACACACATGTGTAGGCATGTGTGCAAGTGTGTTCATTTCATCATGATGAGCTCAGTGAGGACAAGGCTTTTGTTTTATTCGTTGCTATATTTCCAATACTTAGAACAGTTCCTGGTTCCCAGGGGGTTCTCAGAAATACTTGTTAAATGAAGGCCGGGTG
>NW_007029030.1:0-325 GCF_000164805.1 Carlito syrichta | reverse complement strand
TCCCATTCATGCTTTTGACAATGGCCTACTTATTTCAAAATTTCCTTTTAAAAATTTTGCTGCTTTAGGTAAAAATGCAATTGATGTTTGCACGTAATCTTACATTTATTTACTTTGCCAATTGTGTGGATTAAATCTATTATTTCAAATATAGTGGACTTTTTTGCATTATCATTACAAATGGCTATTTTATCTGTAAATCATCACACTTTTGATGTATCTCCAGGTTCCATGATTTTTTAAAATTTATTTTCACATTTAGGGTTTTATTTCTAATGTTAAATAGGTACAATAAAAGTTCTATGCGTATCATTCCTCATTTGTT
>NW_007029029.1:0-326 GCF_000164805.1 Carlito syrichta | reverse complement strand
TGGTATGCCAGTATTCTAGGGCATACCAGTTGAGGACCACTGCAGTAAGCCACAGATACAACATTAGTCAATACATAACTCAAGTTCCTTGTTGTGTTACTTACAAACACATACTATGTGTGCTGTACAAAAGACATACATACATTCTCATTCTTCTTCATCGTGTATATCATGTCCTATGAGCTTATTTTTCATAACTTAATTATAACATTTTATCCACAACATTTTTATAGAATCTGAAAGATACTAAGTGCTCAATAAGTAATAGTTTTATGAAGAAAACAATCATATCTATTTGATTAATTCAATACTTTTTTCACTAGGTT
>NW_007029028.1:0-328 GCF_000164805.1 Carlito syrichta | reverse complement strand
ATGTTTCTTCATTTTCATTTGTTTCCAGAAATCTTGTAATTTCTGTTTTGATTTCTGTGTTGACCCAGTAGTCATGCAGCATCATGCTGTTTAGTATCCATGTCTTTGTGGGGTTTTGAGCATGCGTTGGTGTTGATATTTGTTTTTATTCCACTGTGGTTTGAGGAGGTGGCTGGCAGTATTTCAAACTTATGAAATTTGTTTATGCTTGATTTATGGACAAGAGTGCAATAGATCATGGAGTACATTCCATGTGGTGATGAGTAACATGTATATTCTGTGGTTGTTGGGTGGAGTGTTCTATAGGTATCTATTAAGTCCATTTGGT
>NW_007029027.1:0-383 GCF_000164805.1 Carlito syrichta | reverse complement strand
ATTATAATAATAATTCATTTTTTAGTAGAGAAGATACATGAACTAAGACCTAAGTCAACTTTCAGTGCCTTTAAAAGTTCTATGAACCAAGACCTAAGTCAACTTTCAGTGCCTTTAAAACTTCTATGAACCAAGACCTAAGTCAACTTTCAGTACCTTACTGATAAGAAAACTTGAGCTTTTAGAGTGCTTAAGAAATGTCCTTGACCTCAGTCTGTCATCACCAATTTATGCTCCAGATCCCTGATTGAGGAGTTGGTGACCAAGAGCAGTTGACTAACAAGGTGATTGGGAACTGCTTGGATGTTAGTTTACAGATCTATCGGACGTGCCCAGGTTGTGACAGACATGAGCTTCTGTCTGCCTTGGGGAAGGCCTGCCTT
>NW_007029026.1:0-329 GCF_000164805.1 Carlito syrichta | reverse complement strand
GGGGGCCGGGAGCGGCCGCTGCACTCCGGTCTGGGCGACAGCGTGAGACTCCGACTCAAAAAAAAAAACTTTACTTTTTAACATGGGTGCTCCCTTTTCTTTTTCGAGACAGGGTCTCGCTCTGCGGCCCAGGCTGGAGTGCGGTGGCGCCATCATAGATCACAGCTCACGGCCGCCTCCACCTCCTGGCCTCCCGCCTCGGCCTCCCCAGTGCGGGCTTGACAGGCGCGAGCCCCCGCGCCTGGCCCTGCTCGATTTCTTCTTCCTCCCGAGCTCGGCCTCGGCCGCACGTCCAGCGTCAGGGGCAAGGGCAAGGGCAAGGGCAAGGG
>NW_007029025.1:0-2940 GCF_000164805.1 Carlito syrichta | reverse complement strand
CAGCTCTGGGTGACACGGGGCTCCCGGGCTTTGCTTTAGCTTTCCTGGTGCGCATGAGAGGAGAGAACCCTCTGGGAAGATGGGTGTGCTCTGCTTGGGCCTGCCGTGTGCTCAGCACAGCAGCCCTGTGGGCGAGTGAGGAAGGGGTGCAGAGAGGAGGAGGGAAGCTCCAGGTCGTGGGATCTGTGCCAGGTCGATGCCCGGCCCTCACTCTGTCACATTTACCAGGAGCCACCGTGATGCAACAAGACAGTGTCCCCCCGATGGGCAGCGGGTATCGGTACCGAGAGATTGCCAGCCCAACGGCCTTGACACCCCAAGAGGGAGGGCAGGGACATGTCCTGGGAGCCAGCAGGGCCAGGCACAGTCACAAGGTGACAAGCAAAGCTGCTCTCGGTTGGCGGACCAGACCCCACCCAGACGCCAGACAGGGTTTGATTCTGGCTCTGCCTTTAGGCGACGCACTTGGGTCCTCTGTGCCTCAGTTTCCCTTTCCTCACAACTACTTCTCAGGCAGAGGGGAAGATGAAATGTGCAAGCATGTGCCAACACCACAAGCAGTGGCGCCGCTCCCCACCCACGAGCGCCGCGGGGGAGGCAGCAGGTGCCATCTGCTTGGGCTGTCTCTCTCCTGCAGTGGATGAGGACGTCAGGCAGTGGGATGGGGCTTGTCCCGATTCTCACCCACTGCCCCCTGCCCTGCCAAAGTTGGGGATGTGGCTGGACTCTGCCCTACTGGTGGGTCATCCTCATTCCCTCGCCTCAGTGGCTCGTAAAATCTTCTGAACCTGTGTCCCCTCCCGGAGGCCTCTCTCCACTTCACCCTGCCTGCCTGGCCTCTTCACCTTTCTCCTGGGCTGAGTCATTAGGAGAAGACTCAAGTGTTCCCACACCTCTTCCCCGAAGCCCTTGGCCATGGCGAGGTCAGTGCCATCATGGGCACAGGCTGTTGCCCGAGAATGAGGGCGTCCCAGGGAAAAGGGCAAGCTGCCGCCCCTGCCGGGATGAGTCCTGGACCAGCTGAGTGGAGCAGGGTCTCCCTGTGCAGCCAGCAAGGCTCACAGCCCAGAGGAGAGCCGAGCTCGAGACGTCATCATCATGAATGCCTCCAACAGATTTTGTTAGTTCTCATGTTTTTAGCCAGAGTCTCGCTGGTCGCCGAGACTAGAGTGCAGTGGCATGCTCACGGCCACCACAGCCTCAACCTGCTGGGTTCAGGCAATCCTTCTGCCTCAGCCTACCAAATAGCCGGTGCTACGGGTGTGCACCACCAAGCCCAGCTAATTTTTTTTTATTTGTTGTAGAGACGTGGTCTTGCCCTGTTGCTGAGGCTGGTTTCAAACCCGTGGGCTCAGGCAATCCTCTTGCCTCTGCCTCCCAAAGTGCTGGGATTACAGGTGTGAGCCACTGCACCCAGATGGCTTCCAACCGTTTCTGCAGCTACTTCGCTGGCTACTCACTGGACAGGGAGATGAGGTGAGCACAGGCTAGTCAGGCGCTGTGGGAGCTTGGGCAGCAAGGGAAGGCGTGGCTGTGGGTGACCTCAGAGCCCCCCTCCGCCTGGGTGTTCCCACTTTAAAGCGGGGAAAGCAAAGGCTTCAGGTCAGGGCTGTGGCTGATGTGAGCAGCAGACTGGTCAGGGTCCAGAGACTGTCCTCAGGGTCCAGAGACCTTCAAATAAGGTGGAAGGCTGAGGCAGAAGGATCGCCGGAGCCCAGCAAATCGAGGCTGCGGTGGCCGGGAGCAGCCACTACACTCCAGTCTGGGTGACTGAGTGAGACTCCAACTCAAAAAAAAAAGAAAGAAAAATGACGACAAAGCAATGTGAAATGTGAGCAGCACTTGTGAGATATGGGGCTGTGGGGGTTTTTGTTTTGTCTTCCGGGGAGCAGGGTAACATGGTGGCAAAGAGCACAGGCTCTGAAACCAGACCATCTGGGAGCAAGTCCCAGCTCTGCTCTCGAGCAGCTGCGGTCCCTTGGGCAGATGACTTACCTCTCCGTGCCTTGGTTACCACCACTGGGAAACACAGTAGTGTCTCCCTGCTAGGATTGTGATGCGAGTTGAGACTTACAGGCAGCACTCAGTGAGTATCAGCTCTCAGAGCTGTCTCTCTTCCAATTATGCGGGTAAATGTGCATTACTTTTATACTAGAAAACCTTTATGTGAGTTTTATTTATTTATTTGAGTTGGAGTCTCACTCTGTTGCCCAGACTGGAGTGCAGTGGCCGCTCCCGGCCACCGCAGCCTCGACCTGCTGGGCTCCGGTGATCCTTCCGCCTGAGCCTTCCGAATAGCCGGAACTACAGGTGCGCGCTACCACGCCCGGCTGATTTTCTGATTTATTGTAGAGATGAGGTCTCGCCAAGTTGCCCAAGGCGGGTCCCGAACTCGCGGGCTCAGGCAATCCACTCACCTCAGCCTCCCAAGGCGTGGGGTTACAGGCTGAGCCACTGAACCCGGATTGAGAGTATAATTTAAGAGGCCACCTGGAAGGATCTGGTCAGAGGCACTAACTGCCTAGATGTTTGCATAGGGGGAAGGAGTACTAGGAAGCACTCATGAATGTTGAGAAGGAATGCGATATTCTTGGCTGTGTTGTCGCTGTCGCTGCCACCCTTCTTCAGATGAGGAAGAGGTTGCGTAGAGAGGTGAAGGGACTGGCCTGAGAGCACATGGCCTGGCCCGGCAGAACCGGGGCTCCCACGGGCACAGGAGTACTGAAGCAGCCCATGAGTGTTCCTGAGGGCCGAAGGGTTCTGGAGGGGCCGGGCACCCCATCTCCCAGCCTGTGCTGCCCACACTATGTTGGCAAGCCGCATTATGACCATTCAGGAGCAAGTGAAAGCGTCTTTATTGGGTGTCTAGGGACCCTCCAAGGCTCTGAGAAGACACTTGATGGCTGTGCTGGAGGCCTGATATCTCTGACAGGCTGGGTG